>NW_017306923.1:262616-354820 GCF_000935625.1 Nanorana parkeri | reverse complement strand
TACGTGAGAATTTATTATATAGTTGGGGGGGGGGGCATTGTATATATGACAGCTGGGAGGACATGGTATACTGTGTATTATTGCTGGGAGGACATGGTATACACGACTGCTGGGGGGGACATGGTATATATGACTTCCAGGGGGACATGGTATATATGACAGCTGGGCGGGACATGGTATATATGACTTCTTGGGGGACATAGTATATGTAACTGCTGGGAGGACATGGTATATGTAACTGCTGGGAGGACATGGTATATATGACAGCCAGGGGGACATGGTATATATGACAGCCAGGGGCAGTGGTGTATTTTGGTTTTGTGCTGCCCTAGGCAAGACTAAACCTGAGCACCCCCCATCCCTAATCTAAATTAGCCCCACCCCTTCCTGTTTAAGACATTTTGCATAACCTGTCAGTCACGGGATACAGCGCACACGGTGTATCTAGATTCTGTCAGGTTGCGCTATCAACGTAGCGTGACGCTCTAGTTCTACCTTTGCAATAGCCACCTTCTCCATTCCTGGCTTGATGGGTTCCCTAGATCTGCAGCTACAATAACCATTCTCTCCTGCCCTGCCATGCTGTGCTAGTCTCTAGTTCTGCAGCTCCAACACCAATCTTCTGCCTTAAAATGCTGGGCCCTCAAATTCTGCAGTTACCCATCTTCTGCCTTGGCTGCTGGGCTCTGTAGCTTGCTCCGCTCTAGAGACATCACCCTTCACAGAGCTTATAGGCTGCACTTCCCCGGACTCACCACCATGGAGGTGCCAATGAACATGATGACCATCTGGATCTCAGCCCTGGGGTACTGCGGAAGCTTCTCTGCTGCCTGAAGCCAGAGATTTGGGTGCCGGTTTCCCAGGGAGGTCCAGCGCATGAACTGCCAGTGCATCCGGATGAAAGTCACACACACCAATACATTGCACAGCATGTTGACCAGGAAGAGGAAGGAGCTGCAGCTGGCATATGGAGTAGGAGTAGGTGGCATTGGTGGACATGTTGGTTCCCCAGTCAAAGAAGCACCAGGTCCGGGAGTACTGGTAGTCATTTATGAATAATTTATAATATAATTTATTTTTCTCTTACCTAACTGGTTTGGGGGTAGCATTCCTTGGCGCCCCATGGAAAGTGCCGCCCTAGGCAAATGCCTAGTTTGTCTTGCAGTAGATACACCCCTGGCCGGGGGGACATGGTGTATATGACAGCCGGGGGGACATGGTATATATGACAGCTGGGGGGACATGGTATATATGACATGGTATTCACCAGTTACTGTTAAGATGCATATTTTACAATCTCTGAGCATTACAATTTGCACTGTATCTCTTCCATTGTGACAAGTATTAGGATAAGTATGATGAAAGTGGCAGGAGTGGTGTATTGTATAAGACCATCTTTGGGGAGAGGAGGCCAAAGTACAATCTTTCCTGACATCCCACAGATTAATATGTGACATAACACAGAGCTCCTTAATCACAGCGATTTGCAGCAATATGTCCCCGGAAGTGATTTTAACACCCTGGCAACTATGATAAAGCTGAGAAATAATTGCAGACTCAAAAAGAGGCGTTTTGGTCTTCAGCCATAGAGCACAGCGGACGTTGATAGACCGACCGTTCGGTGCTCAGATAAAGAAAGTATTTTAGCGCTAGACGGCGGCCATTATTCTTGGCTGAAAAAAGTTTCATTCCTTGTAGCCAAAGTTCTACTTTAATCCCAACATTTGTTTGCCCGCAACTCCTTCCATTCCTGTTCTAACTGCCTGGAAGAGACAAATAACCCAGCTGACTTTCCTTTGTATCCTCCGCAGCTCTCTCATTAAAATTAATGATGTGTATTGATATTGCGAAGCATCACTTAGATGCTCACTGTGAAGAATTAGACTACAAATTATGATAAGGCAACAAGTTTTCCAGCAAAGGCGAAAATTTCACCCACTCAGAGGCGCTTCTCTGACAATGGGATGTTAATTAGAACGCTCAGAAGTCGAACTCATCTAGGCTGCGAAGTGAGCAACGGATGAAACGCCCTTTTGATGTCCGTACAATTCTTCGGGAGCTGAGAGGGTTTGTCCGACGTACGATTGTGCCGCCGTTCAATTATGATATATGTGACTTCCACTTTTCACAACTCTCTGTTTATAATTAGAAGGAATATATATATATAAGTATGTGGCCACCCCCTCAAATTATTGAGTTCAGGTGTTCCCAGTGAAGGGTTCTGTTAAAGCTCCAGCATACTAAAATATTTTAGTTGTTCGGTTCCAACTTTGTTCTGTCAGTCATTTTTGGTGTCACCCCCTCCGATGGTGTCAACCGGGTGCTGGCTGCACCCCCCTTTTGACGTCACTACAGAAGGGCCTTTTCTGTTCCAGCATGACTGTGCCCCTGTGCAACCGAGCATCAAAGACAGCTCCATGAAGACATGGTTGGACCAGTCTAATGTGGAGGAACTGGAGTGGCCAACACAGAGCCCTGAACCATAACCGAACTGAACACCTTTGAGTTGAATTGGAATGCTGAATGTGAGTCAGGTCTTCTCACCCAACATCAGTACCTGACCTCACAAATGGGCACCAATTCCCACAGACACACCCCAAAATCTGAAGCGTGGAGGCCAATATAGCTGCAATGGTGGTGGGAAGCCACTCCATATTATTGCCATGGTTTTGGAATTCGATGTCCAACAAGCTCCTATACCTATGATGGTTAGTTGTCCATAAACATTTGGCCATCCAGTATTACACTAATACTCTGGACAACACAATAGATTGTCCAAGATATGTGGGGGGTTAAAAAAACAGGGTGCCCCTTTCAACAAGTTTAAACAGTTTATGAAGGAAACAACTAAACTTGTGGGGAAGGAGGGGAAGGAGTGAGGACCAAACAGCATCCCTGACAATGAGGACCTCCATGCACAGAGTCAGGATAGTGGTAACAGAATTCCGTAGGGTTACCCCAAGCAGAAGACAATGCACTGATTCTTACAGGGCTATTCACTTAGCTGCCGAAAGGCAGCCGAGTGCGTAACCGAGCCAAAGTGAAGTGAGCGGAACGACATTCGGCTATTCACTCCGGCTCAGTCAATCGGCTGAAATCAGCAATACACATGCTGTGCATGTTCGGCTGAGCTGAAGTGCAGAGGGAATTCTCATAGGGGCCGAGTGAATAGCCGTATGCTGCAGAGCGGCATTCGTCTCGTCTATTCTGCTCGCTACCTCCGAAGTACCGAGCAGAATAGGAAATAAGTGCAAAGAATGGGAAAAAACATTTAAAAAAAAATTATTTTAAAAATGAAAAAAATAGGGAAAGAAAAAAATATATATTTTAAAGAAAAGAAAGAAAAAAAAACAATTGGGTGGAGCTAGCGGTGACAGCTAGCTCCACCCAATTGTTTCCTATTGGCCGGCACCTGCCAGAGTCTTCTAGCAGGTCCCGGCCAATGAATAACAACTGGGCAGAGCCGGTCATGACGTCACGGCTGGCTCCGCCCAGTTGTTGTTGTTTAATGACAGATCAGCATCCCCAGGTCATTTGGGGACGCTGATCTGTCATTACAACTGGGCAGAGCCAGCTGTGAGATCACGGCTAGCTCCGCCCAGCTGTCATTTGCGTGGAGAACGGCCGGCCCTCCGCCCGGCCATTCTCCCCGTTTCGGCTGTCACTTCGGCTCCTTCGAGCCGAAGCATATGCCTCCGGCTTGGCTGAGCCGCTTGGCTGCTGTACGGGCTATTGTGAATAGTCTGTACTGCAGCCCATCAGTTTAGAGGCGGCCGAAGAGAGCCGAAGGATCAGCCGAAGCTACGGCTGCATCCTTCGGCTCTATAGTGAATAACCCCCTATCTAGCTTGCTAGATAGGGAAATGGTTGGCCAACATCTTCTGCCAGTTGACAATTGTAACCTTACTGGGCTTCAAATTTAAATATGAACGATGAGAAGATCAGAGCCAGGAATTCCACTAACGAGATCTCACCAAGGGAAAAGCTGAAAGTGGAGGGAGACTTGTTTTTTGTTCTACCCATAGCTGATATATTATTGTTTGGTGAACTTACCCTTTAAGAAAGCTTTTTGTTAATGCTCCAGCTCCACTCAGCAGATGGTATAAAGGCAACATTACTGTTCCCTTCATCAAGCCTAACAAGATGGTCCATGGTAACATAAACTTAATTAGTGTTGAGAAAGAACACGGGCGGCGATTGCGGGTCAGCAGGTTGTATGTATTGTGTTGTCCACTCAATACTTGGAAGTGCAGGTCCTGCAAATAACCTTCCGGTAAACACTCCTTTGCTTACAAGAATTCTTTGTATAAATTTGCCACCTCAAGATTCCTGGCGCGGCCGAGATTAAAGCGGAATTCTGACACACCACAGAGCTTATGACTATAAGACAGGGGTGGGCGACTCCGGCCCTCCAGCTGTGCTTTAACTACAAATTCCAACATGCCTCTGCCTCTGGGAGTCATGCCTGTAACTGTCAGTCTTGCAATGCCTCATGGGACTTGTAGTTCCACAACAGCTGGAGGGCCGGAGCTGCGCACCCCTCCTATAAACTGAACCGGTAAAGGGGGCCTTAGAACCTCTCACCAGTTCAACATGAGCTCTCAATAGAGGCATATAGAGGTTTAACCATTTTTTTTTTCATTCTCTGTGCAATCTACACTGCTCACCACTGCACCCCCTGCAACACTCTTTCTTCACAGCCCACTTCTGCACCTCCCGCATCCCTCTTCCTACACTGCTCACCTCTGCGCACGCTGCATCGCTCTTCCTACAATGCTCACCTCTAACACACTCTTCCAACACACTACACTTTGCAGAGTACTACACTTTGCAGCCCACTTCTGCACCTCCCGCATCATCTTCTCACTACACTGCTCACCTCTGCACTCCTGCATCCTTCTCCCTACACTGCTCATCTCTGCACCCCCTTCATCCTTCTTCCTACACTGCTCACCTCTGCACCCCTTCATTCCTCTTCCTACACTGCCCACCTCTGCACCCCCTGCATCCTTCTCCCTACCCTGCTCACCTCTGCGCCCCCTGCATCCTTCTTCCTACACTGCTCACCTCTGCATCCTTCTCCCTACACTGCTCACATTTGCACCCCCTGCATCCTTCTCACTACACTGCTCACCTCTGCACTCCTGCATCCTTCTTCCTACACTGCTCATTTCTGCACCCCCTTCATCCTTCTTCCTACACTGCTCACCTCTGCACCCCATTCATTTCTCTTCCTACACTGCCCACCTCTGCACCCCCTGCATCCTTCTCCCTACCCTGCTCACCTCTGCGCCCCCTGCATCCTCCTTCCTACACTGCTCACCTCTGCACCCTCTGCATCCTTCTCCCTACACTGCTCACCTCTGCACCCCCTGCATCCTTCTTCCTACACTGCTCACCTCTGCACCCCCTTCATCCTTCTTCCTACACTGCTCACCTCTGCACCCCCTGCATCCTTCTTCCTACACTGCTCACCTCTGCACCCTCTGCATCCTTCTCCATACACTGCTCACCTCTCCACCCCCTGCATCCTTCTTCCTACACTGCCCACCTCTGCACCCCTCTCCCTACCCTGCTCACCTCTGCACCCCCTGCATCCTTCTTCCTACACTGCTCACCTCTGCACCCTCTGCATCCTTCTCCATACACTGCTCACCTCTGCACCCCCTGCATCCTTCTTCCTACACTGCTCACCTCTGCACCCCCTTCATCCTTCTTCCTACACAGCCCACTTCTGCACCTCCCGCATCACTCTTCCTACACTGCTCACCTCTGCGCACTCTGCATCCATCTTCCTACACTACTCACCTCTGCCACACTCTTCCAACACACTACACTTTGCAGAGGAGCCCTGGGAGTGTGTATATATATTATACATTAAAAAAAATTTGAGGGGCGTGGCCGGGATGTGAGACTGAACGGACGTGCTTAACTGCAGCTCCTCTCATCCGTCCAGTCATCCTGCTTCTCAGCGGCACAAATCGGGTCAGATCCACTTACCTTCTCCTCGCGGGGGTCCTGGTGGTAGCAGGCGTCACTTCCATGCTATCCAGACGAAGATCGGCCCGGTACCGAGTGAGTAACGATCCTCCCGGCCCCTCGCCTGTCACACGTGCGGGCGCCATCTTGGCTGCACGTACTCGCTCCCTCTGTCACACGAGTGCCAGCACTCAAACGGCTGGGTGGGAGGACATGGAGCTGAACACAGGACCCGCAGGACGAGGCAGCCCACCACTTAATAAGGGCACAGAGCCCCCTGGATAATACGAATAGCTTTACAGAAGGGGGAGGTTTATTCAGTTGGTAGGGGTTGGAGGGAGGTGGTGCTTGGGGGGGCATCTAAGGGGTGGGGAGAGACTGATTGGGGCGGGTTTTTTTGTGGCGTTTTATGTAAGTAAGTAAATGGCATATGTTATGCCACAATGTAAGAACAAATGTTAATGTTTTGACACTATGTTGGTGTCTTGTTGTAACCCATAATATGCTAAATTAATAAAAAGATTTAAAAAAAAAATGTTTTGGAGGCCCCATACACTCTACCTGACCTCCCTAACAAACTAATCATCAACATTGCTCTCTTCCTATACTGCTCACCTCTGAGCTCCCTGTTTCCTACACTGCACACCTCTGCACAGTCCTGACGAACAGGTGGGACCCTGATTGGCCTTTCCAGTGGATGGCCACGCCCAATCACCTTGATAACCAGTTAATGGATGGGCTCCCTTGCTGACTTATTGGGGCCCAGGCCCAGTACAGAAAGGCTGCCTGTGCCTCCCCCCCCACCCCCCAAATCAGTTACCCTGTATATATATATATATGTATGTAACAAAATCCTCTGTTTTTTAACCTAAAATGTTGAAACTCTCTAATTAGGCTTTTTTTGTGCTGACTGGCTGCATAGCACGTTGGGGGATTCTTGCATTGGGCTGACATCAGACACGGCCACAACCCGCTTCTTAGCGCCGTCTCCAGAACTGTGGTGACTGGCAGCGGATGGCCTCTTGCCCCCAGGTCCACCAGCCGGAGCAGCATGAAGATAGTGTCATTGATCAGTGCTACATTTAGAACAGAGCCCCGGGCCAGAGATAGAAGGGGACGCCGTGGCTCTGACACGCACATTTTTCTTGCCTGTCTGCGATTCAGTTTTAAAATTCCGCCGCAGTTCCCGGCCAGGTACAAAAAATAAGCCAAAAATAAAATGAAAACTGACTGAGTAAAGAATCGCGGTGATAAACAGCTGTCTGGAATCGTCTGTGGAGCAGATGGAAAGCAATATATGTCGGGTTTTAGAAGATTTGGACTCTCTGAAGAGTCTTCCAATGTGAAGGGGCCACTTGTCACAGTTCAGCTGCAGACTTGCAGTTGAGCTGTTGCTTGTAGTTCTTCAAGTATATACATACCTCTTACCCCTGGTACTGCAGGCATGCAGGGCTGTGCTGGCGCTTATAGTCCTCCAGGCATGTGGTCTGAACCTGACACACTTGCACCAGTCTGGCAGCTCTAGGCTTCGGCCGACCTCTCCTGCTGTTTCTTATACAGCTTCTCGGCCAATCAGTGCAGCCCGCGTGTGGCCAATCCTGTGGATCCTCGCTCTTCCTGTCTCTATTTAAACCCAGGGCAGCGAACGGCACGTGGCCCGAGCAACGTTTTCCCAAGCTAGTTGCCGAGTTCCCCCAGTTGTGATTTACCCTGAATTCCTGGAAGTTTTCCCGTGTAGCGAACCTTTGGCTTGTCCTTGGAAATCCCTGTCTTCAGCCTGTCCCTAACCTTTGATTCGTACCCTCTACCTGTTAGGTAAGTTGGGTGGACCTGGGGATTGTGACCTGGGGTCAGCACACAGCCAAGCCCATCTCCACCATCAGGAGCTCTGGTGAATACCGGCTGGCCCTTAGATTCCACATCCTGGGGGACCCCATGCCACCTACTCAGCATTGCAGCACCCTGCCTTGTATTTTAACTTCCAGCTTAAGCTGACTTCCACTGCCTCATTCACATACCTGCTCTCTTCCCTACTTGAACTCCAGCTCTGGGAGTCGTCAGCCTACACTGCTTGGACACTTTTCTCTAAGTGTCCCTGCCAGTGTAGTAGAAAGGGTCCACATATCCGACTCCAGTTTATACCTGTGAGTCCCAATCCGTGACACCACTCCACCCTGAACTGATATTATGAATCACCTGCTGGCTTTATATGACGTCTCCCCGCTATAGTACCTGACTTGTTCAACTTTAGATTTTAAAGCTGAACTTTGAGCACCAAAAATTTATTGACATCAATAAACATTGACAGCATGTGCTGTGCATAGCCTGTAGAGAGATCAGAGCTGTGGGACGGACCAAGCAAACTCCACCCACTACAAAAAAAACCTACAGGAGGGGGCGGGGACATATCCTTTTCTTGGAGTCTATTGAGGTACACAGGTCCCAGGGTGTTTCTTTCATGCTCGCTGTACTACTTTGCTACAAAAAAAAGTATGATGACTTTTCTGTTGCCAGTGTCCATTTCTCCTGTAGGCGGCAGTATAACCCGACAGTCTATGAATTCCTGGTCCCCCAATGGATTTGATCATTTTACAGTGAGTACTAAAACCCTGCAATACTGCACATGGATTCAAATAAGGCACGGTCTGAATGAGGCTGGCAGGCTGAGGCTGGGGAATTTTTGTGTTTTGTATTGTTGTAAGCCTTCCCAATGTGCTCCCTGCTATAAAGGCCGGTTATAGATTCATGCATGTACCATTTTTTCTAGTTTGACTATTTTGGGTTAGGGGGACGCACTGGAGTCCCAGCGTGCATTTTTGGTTGCTGGGCCTCCAGTGCGTCCCTGCACCTTATCAGGAGGAGTTGGCTACCTCCAGGTACACCTGCATGTAATTTATCGACTTCATTAATATGCTCACACTTGGAGACTCGGATACATAGAGTTAGGACCACACTTTGCGGAGGTGCCTTGGCGCGGCGGTGTGGCTTCTACATATTTTTGGCCAAAAGTTTGTGCAACTAAAACCTCTGATTTTAACGCATACAGTTGACAGGGCTACTTGTTTGGTTGCAGGCTGGCTGGCAGGCTGAGGCTGGGGAATTTTTGTATTTTGTATTACGGTCTGAATGAGCTGAATATTCAGATTCTCAGCCGAGCCGTTACTGGTTCTCATTAACTGTACTCCCAGTCCTTCTAAATCTGCAATTTGCATCTCCCTTCAGCCCCTGGACACCCCAGGTGGAGAAGAACTCCGCACTTCAATGTGACTCTTCTTCATCCGGAGGCTTCATGTGATGATTCCCTGGACTAATCACCAGATAGAGGCTGATTACCTAATTGCAGCAATCAACGTGCTCATACATTTGTATTGGGGGGATAAGCAAAATGTAGACATGACAATCCCGATGAGCGGAAACAGGTATATTGATAGTGTAGTGAGGCACACCAACCACTGATCGGGATTGCAGCAAGAAGGCCCAATCATTGTGCAGCATTACTAAGCAGGAGGCAGAGGCTGCCTATGTATAAGCAAACTCTAGCCTCCCCTTCACTCTACTCTTGCACAGAGTCCGGAGTCTTCTGTCTTCAGGGAAGGCAACATATAAGCTGATTAAACTTCAGCTTTAAGCATGTGCTATCTTGAGGGCTCACTTGTGATTTTTGGGGGGTTTTATGTGGTTTTAGGGATTAGGGTTGGCATGCTTTTATACCTTATGTGTAATATAATGATATGACTTAATATGAGCAGCAGTGCAGCTTACTGTTTGTGAGGGAATTTCTGTGGTGATATTACCTATGCATGCACAATACAGAGCATGTTGTAATATGTTTCTTGATGTGTCGACGAGCTGTGCTGTATGTGAGCGGCGCTGTACATGAGCTGTGCTGTACATGAGCTGTGCTGTACATGAGCAGTGCTGTACATGAGCAGTGCTGTACAGGAGAGGTGCTGTAGATAAATGGTGCTATACATGAGTGATGTTGTACATGAGCGGTGCTGTACATGAGCGGTGCTGCATATGAGCAGTGTTGTACAGGAGAGGCGCTATACATGAGTGATGTTGTACATGAGCGGTGCTGTACAGGAGCGGTGCTGTACAGGAGCGGTGCTGTACAGGAGCGGTGCTGTACATGAGCGGTGCTGCACATGAGCGGTGCTGCACATGAGCGGTGCTGCACATGAGCTGTGCTGCAGATGAGCTGTGCTGTAGATGAGTGGTGCTGTATTTAAGCTGTTCTGTACATGAGCAATGCTGTACATAAGCTGTGCTGTACATGAGTGGTGCTGTACATGAGTGGTGCTGTACTTGAGCGGTGCTGTACATGAGCTTTGCTGTACATGAGCAGTGTTGTACATAAGCTGTGCTGTACTTGACGGATGTTGTACATGAGCGGTGCTGCACATTAGCTGTGCTGTACGTGAGCTGTGCTGTACAGGAGCTGTGCTGTACAGGAGCGGTGCTGTACAGGAGCGGTGCTGTACAGGAGCGGTGCTGTACATGAGCGGTGCTGCACATGAGCGGTGCTGCACATGAGCTGTTGTGTTTTGTATTGTTGTAAGCCTTCCCAATGTGCGCCCTGCTATAAAGGCCGGTTATAGATTCATGCATGTACCATTTTTTCTAGTTTGACTATTTTGGGTTAGGGGGACGCACTGGAGTCCCAGCGTGCATTTTTGGTTGCTGGGCCTCCAGTGCGTCCCTGCACCTTATCAGGAGGAGTTGGCTACCTCCAGGTACACCTGCATGTAATTTATCGACTTCATTAATATGCTCACACTTGGAGACTCGGATACATAGAGTTAGGACCACACTTTGCGGAGGTGCCTTGGCGCGGCGGTGTGGCTTCTACATATTTTTGGCCAAAAGTTTGTGCAACTAAAACCTCTGATTTTAACGCATACAGTTGACAGGGCTACTTGTTTGGTTGCAGGCTGGCTGGCAGGCTGAGGCTGGGGAATTTTTGTATTTTGTATTACGGTCTGAATGAGCTGAATATTCAGATTCTCAGCCGAGCCGTTACTGGTTCTCATTAACTGTACTCCCAGTCCTTCTAAATCTGCAATTTGCATCTCCCTTCAGCCCCTGGACACCCCAGGTGGAGAAGAACTCCGCACTTCAATGTGACTCTTCTTCATCCGGAGGCTTCATGTGATGATTCCCTGGACTAATCACCAGATAGAGGCTGATTACCTAATTGCAGCAATCAACGTGCTCATACATTTGTATTGGGGGGATAAGCAAAATGTAGACATGACAATCCCGATGAGCGGAAACAGGTATATTGATAGTGTAGTGAGGCACACCAACCACTGATCGGGATTGCAGCAAGAAGGCCCAATCATTGTGCAGCATTACTAAGCAGGAGGCAGAGGCTGCCTATGTATAAGCAAACTCTAGCCTCCCCTTCACTCTACTCTTGCACAGAGTCCGGAGTCTTCTGTCTTCAGGGAAGGCAACATATAAGCTGATTAAACTTCAGCTTTAAGCATGTGCTATCTTGAGGGCTCACTTGTGATTTTTGGGGGGTTTTATGTGGTTTTAGGGATTAGGGTTGGCATGCTTTTATACCTTATGTGTAATATAATGATATGACTTAATATGAGCAGCAGTGCAGCTTACTGTTTGTGAGGGAATTTCTGTGGTGATATTACCTATGCATGCACAATACAGAGCATGTTGTAATATGTTTCTTGATGTGTCGACGAGCTGTGCTGTATGTGAGCGGCGCTGTACATGAGCTGTGCTGTACATGAGCTGTGCTGTACATGAGCAGTGCTGTACATGAGCAGTGCTGTACAGGAGAGGTGCTGTAGATAAATGGTGCTATACATGAGTGATGTTGTACATGAGCGGTGCTGTACATGAGCGGTGCTGCATATGAGCAGTGTTGTACAGGAGAGGCGCTATACATGAGTGATGTTGTACATGAGCGGTGCTGTACAGGAGCGGTGCTGTACAGGAGCGGTGCTGTACAGGAGCGGTGCTGTACATGAGCGGTGCTGCACATGAGCGGTGCTGCACATGAGCGGTGCTGCACATGAGCTGTGCTGCAGATGAGCTGTGCTGTAGATGAGTGGTGCTGTATTTAAGCTGTTCTGTACATGAGCAATGCTGTACATAAGCTGTGCTGTACATGAGTGGTGCTGTACATGAGTGGTGCTGTACTTGAGCGGTGCTGTACATGAGCTTTGCTGTACATGAGCAGTGTTGTACATAAGCTGTGCTGTACTTGACGGATGTTGTACATGAGCGGTGCTGCACATTAGCTGTGCTGTACGTGAGCTGTGCTGTACAGGAGCTGTGCTGTACAGGAGCGGTGCTGTACAGGAGCGGTGCTGTACAGGAGCGGTGCTGTACATGAGCGGTGCTGCACATGAGCGGTGCTGCACATGAGCTGTGCTGCAGATGAGCTGTGCTGTAGATGAGCGGTGCTGTACAGGAGCGGTGCTGTACAGGAGCGGTGCTGTACATGAGCGGTGCTGTACATGAGCGGTGCTGCACATGAGTGTTGTACATAAGCTGTGCTGTACTTGACGGATGTTGTACATTAGCTGTGCTGTACGTGAGCTGTGCTGTACGTGAGCTGTGCTGTACATGAGCGGTGCTGTACGTGAGCTGTGCTGTAGATGAGCAGTGCTGTAGATGAGCTGTGCTGTAGATGAGCAGTGCTGTAGATGAGCAGTGCTGTAGATGAGCGGTGCTGTAGATGAGCAGTGCTGTAGATGAGCAGTGCTGTAGATGAGCGGTGCTGTAGATGAGCAGTGCTGTAGATGAGCGGTGCTGTAGATGAGCAATGGCTTTCTATGCGTATCCATCCATTTCCTACAGTTCCTCAACTAAAAAGCACACCCATTGCTATCCAATGCACCTCAGGTGCCTCCTAACATGTGTTGAGTTGTGTTGATGATCATGTGCATTTTTAGCGGCATGGATGCATTGTTGCCATCCATAAAGGCAACAAATGCCGATGCACATTATGACAGCCCATGCGTAAGTGTGAACAGGACCTACATTTCTTTACTTATGCGTGCTCAAAAAGTAATCTACAAAAAAGTCTCATACTGAGAAAATAACATTAAACAAGGGCCATTCTGCTCTCAACGACCCTCCTGGCTGGTTTAACAATTTCGGAAATATATATTTTCACTTTGATGGCGCTGCAGTCTGTCTGTCCTGTAAATGCACAGATCTAAATAAACAAGCTGAATCTTCTAAGTCCCCGCCGTTATTTCGGTAATCCTGTGTGATTGTGGCCCTTCTTGTAGGAGAGCACTATACGCCGCTGTAGGTGAAGATTATGCTCCGTTTCCAGTCATTTTATGTGTCTGTAACTCTGTCTGGAAATGTCTTCCTATTTATTATGTTATAAACCCAGAGACCGCCCCGAAAAAGTGCCGCTTCTCTGCAGAAAAGTCAAAATGGCACTTTTTTTTCTTTTTTTTTTCTCTTTTTAGTTTAAAGTAGTAGATGTAGATCTAAAACCCAACAAGGGAAATCTCATGTTAGGGGGCTCATTTACACTGAGTGGCCAGATAATTATGACCACCCTATCAGTACATAGTTGGGCCGCCTCGTGACTCCACGAGATGTTGAAAGGTGATGCGAGGAATCTGACACTGCACTGTTGCCCTTCTGTTGTCTTGTACCAGTCTTGCCACTCTCCGTTCTGCCCTAACATTGACTAGTCGCTGGCGGCCACAATTCGCACGTTCAGACCCAGATTTTCGGCTGACAGTCCGGTCTTTAAACACTTTAACAACAGCTGCTCTTGAACATTTAACAAATTCTGCTGTTTTGCTGATACTCGCTCCATGGCTCTGAGCGCCAACAATCATCCCACGTTCAAAGGCTGTTAAATCGCGTTGTTTCCCCGTATCTTCAGAAACAAATCACTTCTACTGTCGTGGTAAACAACCTGCTTCCCTATTTATAATGGTCTGGCCCTCTAGCAACTTCAGCGCCAAATTATAGCTAATTTGCCTACAAACGTCAGGTGGTCATAATAATCTGACCACTCAGTGTATAACCCAATGCCCTGCGTTGAAAAGCTCAAGATGCACTGCAACCCATTCAAAATAAAATAAAAATTGGCTTGCTGAAATGTTTAAAGAGGAATGCGTGTTGTGCATAGTGTGTTGCAGTGCGGGTGTGTTGGGTACCATCCAAAATGAATGGCACTGCAGTGTGCCAATGCGCGTAAGGGGGTACGCTCAGTGAACATGTATGTATATTCTTCCTGGAAGGGGTGGGATCAATGTTCACACACATGACCAGGACTAGGGGCTGGAGCTCTATAGAGACCTAGCAAAATAACTGACCACAATCACATTTCCATAATTTGTTGACTGTCTATTTACCCCCCTTTTGATGTCTACGCCAGCTTTTCTACCTCTTGGATAGTCCCATTGACCCTTGGGGGTCAATATTGAACACTTTGGGGAACCCTGCTTTACACTTAAGTTGGGTATACACGCTTATATTTTCTTCAATCAACCTGCGGGCTGAAAAAAGAAAATATAGCAGATTCCTCCATTAATACTTATTGGCGTTGATAGATGAATCCTCTGTTATTTGCATTGTATTCTGACAGCAGCCACAGGATGATATAGCAGTGTAAAAACTGACTAGTGACGAGGCAGTTTTAATGAGAAAGACTAGACCTAAATGTACTAGGCCATAATAGAAGTCACCAGCACTCGATGATGTGTGCAAGAAGTAAAGCACTTTTTATTCAATCGTCACATGCGTCAAACAGCCAACGTTTCGGGGCCACGCAGGCAGTGGTGTATCTATGTTTTTGGCTGCCCTAGGCAAGCCAAGCTTCGGCCGCCCCTGGCACCTTACTAGCACCCCCCCCCTCCCAGGGGGGACTTGCACTCTAGTCGCACCTATACCAACCCACCCCCCACGCACCCCGGAATTACTTGCCGTCATCTCATCACTTCAGGACGGGAGCCCGACAGCGCAGCCGACGGATGGGATTGTGACTCAGAGAACGAAAAGCAGCCGGCGGCCACTTAATCGATCTTGCTGCTTCCTGGGTCACAGCGGCTCTGTGAACCAGGAAGCAGTAAGATCGATTAAGTGGCTGCCGGCTGCTTTTCGTTTTCTGAGTCACGAACGATCCCATCCGTGGGCTGCTCTGTCCGGCTCCATCCGTCCTCCCACCCTCTTCACAAGCAGGCAAGCCGCCCTCTACTCCTACACACAGACGGGTTCCGGCTTGCCCCTCCTCTTCACAACATAGGCGTTTGACTACGGCGTTTGAACAAGGCGTTTGACTACGGCCGCCCCCCAGGAAGGTGCCGCCCTAGGCAAACGCCTAGTTTGCCTCACGGTAAATACGCCCCTGCATGCAGGGTTCCTTCTTCTGGGCGACATAGTGACAACAACAAGTATGCAACTTCAGCTTAAATAGTGAACCATACAGAATACACCACAGAACCTCCCCATGACGTCATACTGACGTCAAATCCCGCCAGAATTTGAAAGTAAACATTAGCATATAAACAAACAACCAACTTGCCTGAACAATGTTAGTAACACTGACTTCCTGTGCCCTGGTCCTACTGAACAGTGGCAGCACTGTGTTTTTGTCTGTTTATATGCTAATGTTTACTTTCAAATTCTGGCGGGATTTGACATCAGTATGACCTCATGGGGAGATTCACTATTTAAGCTGAAGTTGCATACTTGTTGTTGTCACTATGTCACCCAGAAGAAGGGACCCTGCGTGGCCCCGAAACGTTGGCTGCTTGGCGCATGTGACGATTGAATAAAAAGTGCTTTACTTCTTGCACACATCATCGAGTGCTGGTGACTTCTATTATGGACTGTATCTGACACGGCGCCATCCGGGTTGTCACTTCAAGCACCAACCTCTTACTCAAGGTCTGTACGCTGCATGGAGTGCAGGTGATTTCGTATTATCAATTACTAAATGTACTAGGGACACAGGGCACAGGAAGGTATGTTCCTACAAAAATTAAGACTGCAGATTTAAAAAATGTGTAAAACTTGGTCAGCAGCAGAAAAGTTTCAATAAGTAAGAATGGGCTGCATTGTATTAGAAACACAGGACACAGGAAGTTACTTTCCTACAAGAATTAAGAGAATGCATATTATAAAGAAGTGCAAAAACTGGTCAGCTGAAGAAAGGTTTTAATGAGTAAGACTGGGCCGCAATGTATTAGAGACACGGGACACAGGAAGGTGTTTTCCTACAGATGATAAAGCAGTGTAAAAGTGCCCAGTGGCAGAGCAGTTTTTATGAGAAAGACTAGACCAAAATGTAGTAGGGGCACAGGGCACAGGAAGGTATTTTCCTACAAACATTAAAAGGCTACAGATTATAAAGATGTGCAAAAATTGGTCAGCAGCAGAAAAGTTTTAATGAGTAAGACTGGACTGCAATGTACTAGAAACACAGGGCACAGGCAGTTGTATTCCTACAAGAATTAAGAGAATGCAGATTATAAAGAAGGGCAAAAACTGGTCAGCTGAAGAAAGGTTTTAATAAGTAAGACTGGGCCGCAATGTATGAGAGACACAGGGCACAGGAAGGTGTTTTCCTACAGATGATAAAGCAGTGTAAAAGAGCCGAGTGGCAGGACAGTTTTTATGAGAAAGACTAGACCAAAATGTACTCGGGACACAGGGTACAGTAAGGAGTTTGCATTAAAGAATTAAGAGAAGGCAGAGAATAAACCAGTGTAAAATTGACCATTAGAAAGACAGCCGTAATCATGAAGAATTGGCTATTTGAATGTGAGTGATATAATGTGAGGTGCACACTGTTTTTCTTTTCTTTTAAATGACAAACAAAAGGCAGCTTACAGAACAGATGGCCACCAATGACAATACTGTGCTTTGAGCTCAAATCTAAAAATAGGCCGTGTCAACATAAAATAACCAATATACTCCCAAAATAAATAAAAACTCTAACATACCATCCCACGAAGCAAAAGCACACTTTTTGTTTTTCAAAGGGAAGCCTTGCAGCGGAATAAAGAAAAGCTTTGCTATGGGCAGGACAGCAGCTAAAAGTGACTTCTGCTCTCATATCAACTACAAAGTAAAGCCCCCCAATAGCAGGAACCAAAAAAAAATGGTAGCAAAGAGGGTGATTGTCCTGAGAGCTAACAATCAGATGTAAAGCACAGTTTCCTTACTGAACCCTGCTCTCTTCCTATGTAATACAGGCAGTCGCCGAGTTACAAACATCCGACTTACATACGACCCCTACTTACAAACAGAGGTTATTACTGTACAGCAGGGGGTCCCGGCTGCAGCCAAAGTGTGCAGCGCAGCATTTCAGTAGTTGTATGTTGCTTTTTACTGCTGTCTGTATCCTCATTAGAAAGATTTAATCTCACTTCCTGCCCTTTAGACAACAGGAAGTGAGAGGAAATCTTCCCGTAGGAAGGGAAATTCACTCCTGTAAGAGTTATCATGGGAAAAGGGTTTCTCCACTAAAGCTTTATAACCAATCCTTGTTTGCACGACAACCCAAAATTTTCAAAATCCAATTGTCACAGGGACAGAAAGTGAGGTGAAATCTTCTGAACACGGGCACAGACAGCAAAACAAATGTTACAGAGGGTTAACCCTTCCCTATGTTATCCAAAACTGAAAAAAAAATTGGCTGGAGTTACACTTAAAAAATTTACCTGTTCCAACTTACATACAAATTCCACTTAAAGGAGAACTATGAGGGGAGTGATTTTCACTCAGCCTCATAGTTCTAGCCGGCCTGGACAAAGAAACTGTCACAGGTCGGCTCAGTAGAGCGGGAAGTGAGCGAACACATACCGTCGCTCGCTCACTTCTTGATCTATCCCTGCAGAGAGCCGTGAGTGTCACTCACGGCTACCTGCAGGGATTCCCCCCTACCCGCTCTGATCCCCAGCGCTGACTGGTGGAACGGACGGGGAGGGGGTGGATACAGCTAGCCCTGCCTCTAGCTAGGCAGAGCCAGCTGTCACTCACACAGCTTGGTGGATCCAGACAGAATTGTCGGCATCCGCTCCGGCTGCGGCGTCTCAGTATACCGCAAGCTGTAGCTCGCGGTATACTGAGCTTTGGGCGACGGGAGGACGCTAGTTTGTGTTCTCCCGTGACCCGTAGGAGAACTATGGGGAAAAGCCCTAACCCCATAGTTCTCCTTTAAGAGAGAACCCACAGACCCTATCTTGTTTGTAACCCGGGGACAGCCTGTATGTAGTCTTTCTAGAGCAGCATTATAATATGCTTACACATGGCTGGTTTGAGCCCCTTCTTTTATGGTGAGAGGGCTGACTTATCCAAAAGCCCCGCTTACATAGATGCAGACGCTCCCAGATTTGCCTCAGTCCCGATTATGGTGCGTCCTGGGTGATGTCCTGTGATCACATGGTCATTCATTATGGCATGCATTATGGTGAATGGGAGCCGTGAGTGGGTGGTCCCCTCTTACCGTAACTAGAGGCAGGGTTTTGGCGGGCTTCTCCGGTAAGTGGACAGACCTGCATGGTCACTGGGTGGACCTAAGGCAGACTATGAAAGAGGTGAACTGTGTCCTGGGGATTAGGACAAAAATGTTGGTAAGCATGCCTTTTTTTAGCCTATCCAAGTCTGCTTGCCATGGTTCAAAGTCAATGCCGTGAATTATGGTTGGAAAAAAGTTGGTTTGGAGAAATTTACACAGAAATTTGCCTGGGCCACAAATTTTGAACTAACAGGATTTTACAGGAATCCGAGGTCTTGGCTGATCTGAAGTCGCAGTGAATCCGAATCTCATTCCTAGCTGTCGGGAATGAGATGCCACCACTCATGTACACCACCGCAGCAGTTTTCGGTTCCCGCACGTCCACCCCCCCACCCACTAATCTGGCGCTGTTCTCATTGGGCAAAGCTCCAAGAATTCCTGGTAGTGTTGTTGCTTCCCCGCATATAAAACACATTACAGACATATAACATATAACAAAAGGGAGGGATGGAAAGGAGGAGGTTTAGAAAGGGGGTCAGTAAGGGGGCAAATGCACCGTAAAATGTGCAGGTGGGATAATAGCTCAATTGAAGAGCTTTAAGTCTATTATTCTGCTAAAATCAGTTTTATTTTTATGTCCAGGTACTTCTTTGTCTCCGTTCTCCATCTTATTATCATCATCCTTTAACGATAACACATCAGCATTGTATCGCTCTGCAGTACAGAGATTAGCTCTATTATGTCACGTAATGGCTTAGAGTATGGAAAACAGACTCTAGTAACAATGTACAATTCTTCCTCTGATACCCTACGAGGGTCCCCATAACCACATGGATGAAAAACATGCAATCCGCAGGCCCCTCTTCTCACAGCGGACGCCCTGTGGCGCGCACTCACATGGCTTATAAACTGGCTCTTCTCCCGAACTGCAGAAGGGATGAAAAGGATGTCAGATCTTGGGGTAATCTGCACAATGACCCTTCAATTCCCCAACATCTAACCCGGCCTCGCCACGGGGCTGTGACGTCTGGATCTCTGCGCCGTCTGCACGGCTTCTCAGAGCTCGGTCTTTGATGCCGAAGATGTGTCAGGAGCGTGTTAACATAATGATGGAGGATGGGGGGCATGAAAGATCAGCTGCTATCATTTTCTCCAGAAATGTGCACACTTGGAGGCTGAAATCTATTTTAAATAATCTAAAATACATTATGTTAGGAGCGCAAAATAACCCTAAAAAAAAAAAAAAAAAAAGCGTCATCTCCTAGTTTAAGGTTTCTCTCAGCTCAAAATATTCCTATATTTCAATGTTTGGTGGAGAATTAAAGTGGATCTAGCATCAGATATATTTTTTATGGTAAGTGCACCATGTGTGAGTAATGGGTCATTATAACTTCCAGGTATTTGTTACCTCTTACAGAAATCACAGTATGAGGACAAAGCAAAAGGAGCGTCCCCAATGTGTAAAATTGATTTATTAAGGATAAAACACACAGCTGAAAAGGTACTTACAAACCAGCTTGTATAAACGAGCAGAAAGCGATATAATTTTAGGAGACCATCAAGATGAATACACGAAAATGGGGTGAGGGAAAGGTAGTGCTGGTACTAAGCCGAAGCCATCTGCACGCTGACCCTCCTTCAGTTGACGCGATTCTGAGGACAAACCTCTTTCATCAGGGGTTCTCCATGCTCCCTCGTCACCAAGTAACGAGGAAGCATGGAGCCGGCTTTCTGGCTAGTCAGGAAGTCAGGCGCTGTGTAATGACTCGTTGCCCGGCTACCTGATTGGTCGAAGCTGGCCGATCAGGATGTCGGGCAATGATTCATTACACAGCACCCGGCTTCCTGTGTGGCTCCATGCTCCCACGTCACCAGCTGATGAGGGAGCATGAAGCCGGCTTTCTGGCCAATCGGAAAGCCGGGGGGCGGGTAATGACTCACAGTCCGGTTTCCTAATTGGCCGGCTTCCCGACCAATCAGGAAGCTAGGTGGCACGCCATTACATGCTTACATGTTGTGACCTCTTTGTCCAATAAATGGACATATTGAATCATATTATTGAGTGCTGGTGATTTACTTTTCTGTATTACATGCTGCCTGGCTTCCTGATTGGCCGGGCAGCTGGCTCCATGCTCCCTCGTCACGAGGGAGCATGGAGCCGGCTGCCGGGCCAATCAGGAAGCCGGGCAGCATGTATTGACTCGTTGCCCGGCTTCCTGATACCGGAAGCTCAGGTATCGGGCTAGGCATTGGAACATTTGGGCGAGATAAACACTTCATATTCTTTAATTGCTGGTCTTGTTTTCTTACATTGGAACAGGCTGTAAATTATATTCAAGAAACCAATCCTTTGGTGCTGCTTGCCTGTCCACATCACAGGCGGCTGGGTAGACCGGTAGAATAACACTTTAAATTCAGCCCTTCATTGTCTCATTCCTCCAGGAAAAACAGAACTCTGAGCTCTGACACGAAGTTCATAAACACTGTGACCTTTCCAAACGTTCTCTCTTAGTATCCTTCTCCAGTCACAATCAAGGCGGCAAATTAATAGAAGTGAGTACTCACCATCAGGGCTGAATGACGGAAGGGGAGGGGGCGAGAGTACAACATATTCTCCATCTACTCAGAAGAAAAAAAATGTAAATGATTGATTAAAACATTTAAATTTATGTACAAGTCAATAGTTTAATATCAGGAATGGAAGCGAACTCTTCATTAGCGACTGATGTGTCCTTGCTTATCAGCGGCAGAGAGATTGTACCTGTCTGTACAGAACCAGCTGGAGGCTAATTAGACTGAAATGCGCATTAAACTCGGTTTCCTTTTTTTTTAATAGATTTGACACTAGATGAGGACGGATGATAAGGTCATGGGTGCAGACGGAGGGGGTCTTGGCTGCCTTGTGCAGTAAGTTCTGGAAGGTGGAAGGCCTGTCGAGAACATTGGTAGATCAATGAACTTTGAGTGTAGATATATTTGCCACATCAAGGGAAGATCTATGAGAAGAACACAAAGGCCAAAATCTAGAGCGGCAACATAGTCTGGGGTAGTTTCATGACTTGTCCGCAAATTGGACCAGGAATCAGATCCTAGATGTTTGCTCATTTACAGCTAACATGTTAGCATGACCGGTAACATGGAGATGTTAGCACATGGCTCATCAAACAGGGCTGTACGAGTAAAGCAGCAACAGCGTTACATTGTCTCCATATTTCTGGAGCCCAATATTCACAACCCACCATACCTGACATGATCCGATCTCTCTACTGCCCTTTCCATGCTGATAATGTGCTAATGTCTTCCCTTATATATGAGGACTGAATGTAGGGTTGCCACCTTTTCTTCAAGCGAAACCCGAACACTCTAGAGACGCGCAGACAATTTTTGGGGAAAATTAGTCGTGGCTTATTCATATCTAAATAGCGCCACCCATTCATATGCAAATATTACAGGTGAGACTATTTTCAGTGGGGGGCCAGTAGCCCCTATCTTAATTTTGGTTGCCTCTGTCTGCCTGACATCTCGTGTCCGGGTTTCTGCTGCCATGAAACCCGAACAGAGCATTCAAAACCCGAACTGTCCGGGTGAATCCTGGACAGGTGGCAACCCTAACTGAATGTCACCAAGTTGTTAAAGACTTCTGTTACTACCCACGTATGCCAGGGATTAATGCTGCAGGTTCGTCTTCTGATTTACTCTGCTTTAGTTTTTTTTTACGTGCACAACAACCAAGCCACCATGATCCATTAGAGCCCAGACCACCACCTTGCTGATATACAACAGGGAAATCTCCCACATGTGGACATCATTGCATTTCATGCAAGAAGAATGTTAGTGCGTTGTTAAGAGCAGAAATAGAAATTCTACTATGCAGCCTCTCACTTGTCTAACAAAGTTACTTAAAACATTAATAAGTGGTATTGTAAACTATATGTGTGCTCCCATATATAGCACTGTGTGCTGTGTGTGCTCTCACTGTGTATTCCGTGTGGGTTCTAACTGTGTGTTTCTTGTAAGCTGTGTGTGCTCTAAATGTGTGTTCCCTGTGGGTTCTAACTGTGTGTTCCCTGTGTTTCTGGTTTGTGCACTATCTGAGTGTTCATTGTGTGCTGTGTGTGCTCTAAATGTGTGTTCCCTGTGTGTGCTCTAAATGTGTGTTCCTGGCAGGTTCTAACTCTGTGTTCCTTGTGTTCCTTGTGCTGCGTATGCTCTAAAAGTCTGTTCCTTGTGGGTTTTAACTATATGTTCTCTGTGTGCTGTGTGTGCTCTAACTGAGTGTTCCTTGTGTGCTGTGTGTGCTCTAAATGTGTGTTCCCTGTGGGCTCTAAATGTGTTTTTCATGTGTGCTCTAACTAAGTGTTCCTTGTGTACTGTATGTACCCTAAATGTGTTCCTTGTGGGTTCTGTGTTTTCTTGTGTGCTTTGAGTGTTCCTTGTGTGCTGTGTGTGCTCTAAATGTGAGTTTCCTGTGGGCTCTAATGTGTATTCCCTGTGGATTCTAACTATGTGTTCCCTGTGTGCTGTGTGTGCGATAACTGAGTGTTCCTTGTGTGCTGTGTGTGCTCTAACTGAGTGTTCCTTGTGTGCTGTGTGTGCTCTAAATGTGTGTTATGTGTGCTCTAAATGTGTGTTCCTGGCGGGTTCTAACTCTGTGTTCCTTTTGTGCTGCGTATGCTCTAAAAGTCTGTTCCTTGTGAGTTTTAACTATATGTTCTCTGTGTGCTGTGTGTGCTCTAACTGAGTGTTCCTTGTGTGCTGTGTGTTCTCTAAATGTGTGTTCCCTGTGTGCTGTGTGTGCTCTAAATGTGTGTTCCTGGCGTGTTCTAACTCTGTGTTCCTTATGTGCTGCGTATGCTCTAAAAGTCTGCCTTGTGGGTTTTAACTATATGTTCTCTGTGTGTGCTCTAACTGAGTGTTCGTTGTGTGCTGTGTGTGCTCTAACTGAGTGTTCCTTGTGTGCTCTAAATGTGTGTTCCCTGTGGGCTCTAAATGTGTTTTTCATGTGTGCTCTAACTAAGTGTCCCTTGTGTACTGTATGTACCCTAAATGTGTGTTCCTTGTGGGTTCTGTGTTCTCTTGTGTGCTTTGAGTGTTCCTTGTGTGCCGTGTGTGCTCTAAATGTGAGTTTCCTGTGGGCTCTAAATGTGAGTTTCCTGTGGGCTCTAAATGTGTACTATAGTCTCTAGACATTACAGCACAAGCTAGGACCCGGTATTTGGGCCACGGGACAGATGAACCAGATTTTGCCCTGGGTGGCACAGTATATACATACGCACTACGCACCACACTAAAATCAAACCAAGTACAAGTTCTTTCATCTAAAAGCCCAGATCCATTATGAAGGCAGAATTGTTCCTTTCCTACTGTCACTGTTTGTTAATAGCAGCCGTAGTGGGGTGAGTACCTTGTGGGGGCCACAGCAAGGGTGTCCCTGAGAAAAAGTCATGTCCGATGGGGCTCCTGGCAGGTAGTACATGACACATGAGGATGAACAGACGGGCTTCTGGCAGCTGGCTCAGGCTTGTTTCTCTGACTTGGCATTTGTAAAGCTCTCGCAACGTGGCATCCAGGTCACCAGCTGGAGGAGCACAGGTCGGGGGTTCAGGGAAATGTGTGCAGAGAGATATCAATTTCCCATTTTCATGGAGAATATGAGCAACTTTAGACATAGTGGCGATGGGAAATGTCTCTTTTACATACATATGTAACAGAAAGGTCATCTGTAATATTGGTTTATTGATTGGTTAAATGATGTGTCCTTAGCTGAAATAAAACGTGGGAATCTTGTGCTAATAAACCCAACTGTGGCAGGGGCGGGAGCGGGAGCGTCAGAACAGCTTTTATTTGATTTCACTGTCTACATCCCTCTTGAGGAGATTTAATCTCACTTCCTATAATCAAATGGAACCTATCGCCAGTGGCGTCACAAGAGGGGTGCGGCCCGCACCCGGGTGACACCATTGGAGGGGTGATACCAAAATGACTCAGTCATTTTGGCGTCACCCCCCTCTGAAGAGTCGGGCGAGAGGAGGGGACCCGGCCGCATACCTTATCCCCCCGGGTGACTGTCTCCTCCTCTCTCTGCCGGCGTCCATCACCAAGATGGCTGCCGGCAGGTATCAGAATACTGCAGCGTGGTGACATCACGCGCATGTGCAGTGACGTCTCGGCGGGGTGACACTCGGTTACCGCTCCGGCTGTCACCCAGCCTTCGGGACGCCCCTGCCTATCGCACACCTCACCGGATAATGCCCTTGAGTATCGTGTGGGTGCCAAGCGACCACGGATGCCTCCGCAAATCAGTGTAAAGGTGAAGAAAGTCACTTGCACTCCAGCTCAAATTTAGTCAATATTTATTGACTTCTGTAGTGTCACAGCAGAGCGATGTTTCGGAACCACTTAGTCCCTTCCTCAGGCAAACAAAGAGTCAATTAATCTCACTTCCTGTCCCAGTGACAGGGTATACCAAGCACACTCAGTGATGGGGTATCTGTCCTGGCGACAACTGCACCCTCTCATTTCTTGCCCACATGCCCTGGTGTACACACACAGTAGAATATCTGGCGCCCAGGGACCTCCCATAGATCAAAATTATTTTCAGTAATGATCACAGAATGAAACATCCTGCACGCTCTGGGTGGAACTTGGAAGCATAATTGTCTGGTGGAGGGTGGAGATCAGTGGTTGCAAGTATGGTTGTAACTTTAGGCAGAGATACTGAACTTAGCATATCAATCAGCCTGAGGTGAAGGAACTCAGAGACTCTAACTCCTGCATAGTTGCCACCATGTGGAAATAGTTGGAAGGAACCCTTGCCCTTGAAAGGATGAGGAAGAACAATGTTGCACACTGAACACCTGGAGGCATGGACAATAAATTAAGTGCTGCTTTATGGTGTATAGCTTGTAGTTTGAGAGTAACATAAACCCGAACATTGGTTTAGGTGGCTGAAATATTCACTTCTTCGTTGGTGGTCCGTGGTAGTAATGTTAAATCTCCCACCATTGGTGGTCAGTGGCATTTTTAGTTTGTAATTATAAACCCCCCCCCCCCAACATTGGTGGTCAGTGGAAGGCTGTAATGACAAATTCCCCACACCAGCACTGGTGGTCATTGGCACGTTTAGGCTGCAATAATAAACCCCCTTCAGCATTGATGGTCAGTGGTGGGTTTAGGTTGTAATATTAAACCCTTCTTGCTTGGCATTGGTGGTCAATGGCAGGCTCAGGCTGTAATAATAACCCCCCCCCCCCCTACATTGATGGTCAGGGGCAGGATTAGGCTGTCACAATAACCCCAAAGCATTGGTGGTCAGTGGCAGGCTTAGGCTTTGTGAGTGGGGTGGAATGTGAGATCGCACTCACAGAGTCGGATAGAAGTGACATTTCAGGACCGAACAGCTGTTCCGGGGCAGATCAGTTCTCCTGCACATACTATTTGCAATGCCAATCTGCCCTGGAGCAGCTGACAAAGAGTTGGAATGCTTCACCTATTGGTGGTCACACATTCCACCGCCAAAAAACATGGCGTGATTACATTGAAATGTGTAACCACGTCACCAGTCACACATTGTAACGTAGTCACAAACTTTGATAGAACACCGTTAACCATGTGAGGAGTCTCAGCAGCCTGGGGGGGGGGCCTCTTACATGGGTATCAGCTGTGCCTGGGGTGGCATTTGAACGGATGATCCGACACTCTCGGCGCAGAGATGGGGGGGCCGCTGGGTACCGATCCGGCGCTGGGCCCCCTAGAGCCCCAAGGCCCTGGTGCGCCCGCACCACCTGCACCGGCGTTAGTTCCGCCACTGCCCTGAGTCCAGTGCGTTACTAAGCCCAGAGTCCAGTGCGTTACTAAGCCCACATATACGTATATACATGCTATACATAGCATAAAGGTATAAAACTATATATGACGTGTTATCTTCATTTTAGATGTCAAAAGGGTTTTGTGGCTCCCGGTGTTTTCTTTCCTGTGGGAAACGGGTCCAAATGGCTCTTTGAGTGTTTAAGGTTGAGGACCCCTGCTTTAGGGCAACACAATATTTGCCCAGCAACGGGCTTTAAAGTGACCTTTCTGCTATGTGAGTGTTACACTTTATAGATTTTTCTGTTGCATGTTATAAAGGTCCATTAAAGATCCCCTGGTTTCCATTAATTACATACACTGTAGACACGGCTGTGACAACACTTGGGAGTGTAACAACTCCCTAGGCCGCTGACCCTCTGATTCATTGTGTCATCTTCGGTGACTAGGGGCCTGAAATGACTTTGTGACGTGGCCCGCCTGATTCTGCAAATCCTGCCGCTAATTCTTCTTTAAGTAAAGGATCAATAGACGAGTGACATTGACAGAGAGAAGAAATACATATTCTCTGCTGAGACAAACCACAGCTTTACGCAGAGAGCTCGGACATCTCCTCGGCTGTGATCTTCATTCAGACGAGATTCTCTTTATACATTGCAAGACAAACCGCAAAGAACACAACAGACTCCGGCTGGAATTGTCTGCAGACATAACCGAACAAGACGCAGTACAATGGGAGGTAATACAAGAGGATTCATTGTAATAAATACTATTTACAAAGCTGATTATTTCACTGCACTGACTTTCATTATTCTATCTTTCAGCGATGAAATTACACCTTACAATAAAAGTATTGATGTCATCCTCTATGTCTGCAGAGTAATAAAAAAGATAGGAATATAAGAACCAGCAAAATACCCATCGATGACAAACCCGGTCATATCACCCTACTGAGATATACACTATATTGCCAAAAGTATTGGGACGCCGGCCTTTACACGCACATCTGGAATCAGGATCGGAGTCCAGCAGCAGGCAAATTCGTGGTATAACAGGCTGGGTTCGGTACACAAGCAGACGGTAGTAGTGTAGGAGCAGGCAGAAGTGTAGTCAGCGAACAAGCCGAGGTCAGTAGCCAAAGGTATCAGGTATGAAGCGGAAGACGATGAGAGTAGTCGGTGAATCAGCAGCCAAAGGTCGGTACACGGGTAGCAGTATGAGCAGATTGTATCACAGAGGAAGCAGGAAGCAAGATATTGGCAGAAGCACATTAATCTGGCAAACAGGAAGTGCAGAGGCATGGCTTAAATATGAAGTTCAAGGGAGGAGCAAGGAGTTCAGAATTCAGCAGACACTAGGGTTACCTGAGGCTTACACAGGAGATCAGGCAAGGAGCTATCCAAGGTTCTAAGGTGGCTCAGCAGGTAGAGTCACTGCCAGCTACAGCAGAGGCCCTGGGTTCAGATCTGGTTCCTGACACCCCGCTCTGTCATTTTACGTGGCCTACCACTTCGTGGCTGAGTTGCTGTTGTTCCCAGTTGCTTCCACTTTGTTATAATACCAGTAGTACCAGTCACATTGACCGTGGAATATTTAGTAGGGTGTCCCAATACTTTTGGCAATATAGCGTATCTAAGAGTGATGTCACTCTTATTAACGTATTATCTGGAGAGCAGTGATGTCGTACCCGTATAATATAACGTATATGACATCTCTCCTATAAAAATTACTTTCATCTGGAAAGTAGTTATGTCTCCCCTATAAACTATTATACTGTATATCAGGAGAGCGGCAATTTTCATGTTAGGCGGCTCTGTGTGAAACTGAAATACGGAGCTGTTGGAGGTAAAAAATAAAAATCAGTCTATAAATTTCATTTTCTTGGTTTGCGGAATGAGTTTCCATAATAAGTATTGTTCTCACAATGGTAAAAAAAAAGGAACAAAAGAAATATATAGTGTATTGGAATACACCGTGGACTTCTATGACCTGTGTTGATGGACTTATGTGAGCCGTGTATTTGGAGGAATTGACATGTCAAAAGTTAATTGTGTGCTAAAATATTACAAATCTAAGATCATTGTCACACTCAGAGTTCTTCTCTTTGACAGCAGGGTTGTAGTTATCGGAATCTGTACTTATTATGTATTCATGGAAACTATAGACTCTTCCATTTTATTAATAACACATCGTGGACAACAGAGCTCTTCTATCAGACTGTCACTGCAGGACTGTAATTACCAGTGCCTAGGGAAGCTCGAAACCACCAAATCCAACAAGAGAACTGTAGATGGTGGGAGTGTGTGGGATGTAGGGGGAAGAGCGTGCAGGGAGTGCAAGGGGGCGCAAGAGATGTAGAGGGAAAGAAATGCAGGAAGTGTAAGGGGCACAGGAGATGCAGGGGAAAGAAATGCAGGGAGTGTAAAGGGGCGCAGGAGATGGAGGGGAAAGAAATGCAGGGAGTGTAAGGGGGCACAGGAGATGTAGAGGGAGAGAAATGCAGGGAGTTGTCAGGGTACCATGCACAGGCGTCCTCACACCTCATGCAGGTACCCACGCAGGATGACCAAATTAATATGCCCACACAGGATAGGGTTCTATGCACACAGTTTATTTGCTACACAACAACAAAGCTACAAACCCCCTCAACTCCCCACAGGTTTAGCAGTGACGTAATAAACCCACCGTTGGGACAAACACACACCTACAGCCAGGGGGAAGCAACAAGGAGGGGGTAACAAGCCTGCAGATATATGGCAGGCCTCAGGATAAAAGAAGAGTGGTCAGGTACAAGCCGGGTCGTTAACAGGAGGGCAGCAGCACGGTACAGGAACAGGATCCAAGAGAGTGGTCGGGTAACAAGCCGGGTCGGTGACAGGTCTGCAGATAGGAATCAGGGTTTCATGAAGCAGGGTTTCAGGAAGCAGGGTTTCAGGTTTATGGGAATCAGTCAAGTGCAGGCGACGCAAATACTGAGCCAGCTTCCTGACTGCAGTTAGGGCCTAAATACCCTCCCAGGAAGCACCAGGTGATGGGATGATCCGTCACAGCTGGGGCACACCCGCAGGCGAGCACAGGAACTGCAGGACATGGCTCCAGCACCACCTGGGGGTGCTCTGGATCCTGACAGGAGTGTAAAGGGGCACAGGAGATGTAGATGGAGAGAAATGCAGGGAGTGTAAGGGGGCACAGGAGATGTAGGGGAAAGAAATGCAGGGAGTGTAAGGGGGCACAGGAGATGTAGAGGGAAAGAAATGTAGGGATGTAAGAGGGCACAGGAGACCTAGGGGAAAGAAATGCAGGGAGTGTAAGGGGGCACAGGAGATGTAGGGGAAATAAATGCAGGGAGTGTAATGGGGCACAGAAGATGTAGAGAGAAGGGTGCAGAGAAAAGGGGAGTGCAGAGAGCATAGGGGAAAGTGGTGAAGGTGATGTAGAGAAAATGGGTGGAGAAGATGTAGGAGGAAGGGAGTGTAAGCATAAAGGAGTGCCGGAGACCCCCCCTGCCCCCTTGCCTCAGGCGACAAAATGTATAGGGACACCCTTGGCTCCAACTACAGAGAAAACCTACAGATTAGTTTGCTATATACAGTTATGACAATACAGAGCAGAAATCGTGTGGAAATAAAAGTCACATCAAAATGTACTTTCAGGCAATCCGTACAGTGACAACTGAGAAGGCACAATAGTTTTTACTTTAAACAGTGTCCCTTGTATTGCACAGACAGCAGCATGAACATTCCCTTAGGTTTTGGGCAGAGATTAGAAAAACTGGAAATATTAATTCCCGCTGACAAATTCTGGAAGAGGTTCAAATATATTCTGCCTATGAACTTGGCCCGTGAGATCCCATCTTGCATAACTGCGTATAGTGAGCACCTTGAGATAAGATCGCTGTTCCTTCTGAGATTTTGCGGAATTGCGTGACATAATTCTAGACAAACGTTACCAGCCAATACTCACATGGGGCATTAACCAAAGTGCCGCTGTAAAATTCTGACTTTTATCCCGTAACGAAATAGTATCCACATAAAAGCCAGTCGCTTCCCGCTCCCAAACTCTTTATTTTACAGAGTACTGAGACTTGGAGCTCCTCGTATCCTGATTAGGCCCATACAGTGCATTGTCAGCCATGGGAAACCTGTATTAGTGAGTATATACTACGAGTGAGTGATTACTAGAGAGGAGCTACTAATCAACCAAATACAAATTTGCAGATAACTATAGAGAGATATAACTATCCAGTATACAGGACATAAAAGAAGCCAAGGGCCAATTTTTGGTTGCCCAACCCCTTAATCCTTCTTCGATCCCTACACCATTCTCACATTAGACGAGTACTTTAAAAATTGCCAAAAAATGATCCAGAGCCCCAAAGACCCTGGACATGCCTTGCCTTACACTTGTCTTACACTTATTATTAGCAGAGGTGCACCGAAATGGAAATTTCAAAACCGAAATAAAAAAAATTGTCAGGCCGAAACCGAAAATGTTTTTTATTTTAATTTTTTCAAATTTTTTATTAAATATTTTTATTTTTTATATTACTTTTTGGGGGTTTTAGGAAATATTAAGGGTCTAAACAGACCCCTGATATTTCCCTTTTAAAATAGAAAAAGAGATTGAGGACACAAAGTCCTCTAAGAGTGTTTCTGTTCATTCATAACTTGAGGACATAGTGTGTTTACTATAACTACAACTATGAATGAACATTCATTCATAATTGAGGATATAGTCCACATACCATGTCCTCAATTATCTACAAACACTCAGCGATCACTGATCACTAAGTGTTTGTACTGCTCTCCTCTCTGACAGCTGTCACAGGAGGCTGAGCGAGTGGTGCAGGAAATGAGCTCAGCCTCCTGTGACAGCGCTGGCTGTCTCCGCCCACACCTCGCTCTGCCGGAGTGTGATAGGAGGTTGATCGGTGTGGCAGGAGAGACGCCGGCCGCTCACAGCGCTCTCCTCCCGCAGTGCTCGGCCGGCTGTCACACTTTCTCTCCTCCCCGCTGGGACACAGAGCAGCGCCCAGCGGGGAGGAGAGAATAGGATGGATGCGCCGCTGTATCGGCAGGAAAATGGCACTTTTGGCATTTAGCCAAAAGTGCAATTTTCGCTCGATATGTTTCGGCGGCCGATATATCCGTGCATCCCTAATAATTAGTATAATTTCCTAAGGACATATATGGTTTCTCCCTGCCATCATACAGTATATCTACATTGCAAATATATTGCATACATTGTATATTATGTATATATACGTTTTTGGCCCATCCCATCTATCACTGTGACAACATGAGATGATGAATAATGGCTCCCTAACCCAGATGAAGGCTGGGAGAGAAGGATCTTCTCTTTAGCTATATCCTCTCCAAGCAAAGCCTGGGAGACAAAGGAACCTTCTAGAAGGGCTCCTAGAATGTTGATCTTCTTCCCCATCCACATCACTGGCAATAAACCTCCTAGTGATTGGTGAGAGTAACATTAATATGCATAGACCATAACATTCTGTCTTCTTGCTCTATCTACTGGAGAACACTACCCAGAAGCAAGCAGAGGCAAACAATGTCCTAGGCATAGGGGAAACCCAACAAATTCACATATCAATAACAACCAAAGCTCAGGCTTGTAGGGTCCCTATAGTATATATAGGTTTTCAACCTAATAACGGAGTGTGACACAGGGGCAGCCAATTACAAAGCAGAAGGCAATTGATCCCCACCTCTACTATTTCTCGGGGGCTTCAACACTCCACTTGGTTATGGTGTTTATGTTCCATCCCTTACAACTTTGAGATCTTCAGGTCCCAGTGCACTTAGGGTTTTAAGGTTTTAATTATGGCGCCTAGTACACTGCATCTAGTATGGTGCAGCCTCAACAAGGGCAAGAATTCAATGTCCAGCATCTGCACTGGACTGAGACAATAAAATAGGGAATTCTTCTATAAAAGAATGTGCTTTTCCAAAATCTGTGGGTCATTCCTTTGGTGAGCAGGCACCATTTATGCACTATAAGTGTCAGGGACCAGAGCACCTCCGGGTGGCACTGTGGAGCTGGAACCTGATCCTGCAGTTCCAGTGCTCACCTGCAGGTGTCTCCCAGCAATTAGTCAACTCCTGGTGCTGATCTGGGACGGTATTTACCCTCTCCCTGCAGTGAGCCCTGTGCCTCAGTATTGTCACCATATCCTGTTCTTGTTGCCTGTATCCTGTTCCTGCCTTGTACCCTGTCCTGGACCTGACCCTTACCCCTGAGGCCCCCCGATCTGTGTCTCCCGGCTCCCCTCTTTTGCCCTGCTCTCCAGGTTATACCCAGCCCTGTTATCTCTAAGGTTGCCACCTGTCCCGGATTCACCTGGACAGTCCGAGTTTTGAGTCCTGTATGTGCTGTGTCTGGGTTTCAGCTGGCCTGAAACCCAGACACAGCACATGCAGGACTCAAAATCCGGACTGTCCAGATGAATCCGGGACAGGTGGCAACCCTAGTTATCTCTGATATCTGATTTGTCGTTGTATATTGTTTAGCTCTCATATGTTACTAGCGGGTGGTGGTGGGGTTGCATGTGTTTGTGGTGTTATTCTAATAAACTATAGTTCACAGGAATTGTTTAGTATCTGAAGTGTGGTCACATATTTGGTTCCCCTGTAGAGATACCTGCATGTGGTGTTGGGACACCCGTACTCGGTATCCTGACAATAAGGTTGGTAGCAGCAAATGTAACCTTTGCCCACCTACTTGGGAAGCTGGCTATCACTAGCTGGTCCTTACATCTACCTAGATCAATTCAGGGCAGTTCTCTACAATTATCCTTTATATAAACACGACGGATGCACCAACTTTTATATTTATTCGGTGTTACAGTTTAATGTAAATAAGCCGTGCATTTCTGTCCACCTAATGATAGTCACGCGGCTGAATCACAAACTGGAAATGTAGAGGAAAATATAAAAGTCTACTTCGAGCATTTTAGACTTAAGTTAGATTAAAACAGATTCATCTCACTCCTGGGCTCGGTGGCTGGTTCCGTACATTAAGTCCGACATTAATAAAAGTGAAATGTTTGTATAAATTTGCCTTGAAACTCCCAAACCCCCCCGAGCACTTACATTCCGTAAGTAAATTTGTTCTGAGATAAACAACATGTCCCTCACTAAATTATGGTACAGTTTAATGGAGCAGATTATCCGTCTTACGTAGTAGCTCCTGTCAAAGTAGAAAAGAGGCTTTTCGAGCCCTTATATTGACCATTGGCTACCTGTGAAAACTTTATGTTCTTGTTTCGATAAAGGAAAGGGGCCACAGGGCTAATGCGGTGGCTCAAGGTCCCACAACACAAAAGCCAAAGCAACTTTCCTGTTTTTCCAAAGCGGGCAGATACAAGGCCCAACCAAGAGTGGTGGACTAAGCACCATTAAAATTTTAACAATGGCAGAGCTTTTAGTAGCTCTACAAGTCTACACAAACACATTTTTGACATATCACAATATACAGAATTTTTTTTTTTTTAGAAATGCGCCACCTTTTATCATTAAAAATTCAAATCCTTGATCTCTAAATGGATCTGAGATGGAATGCCATTCCAGGAGTTGATAGTTCAGATAAAAATTGATTTTATTGTCAGATCAAATAGCAGACTTAATAAAAAAGAACCAACACATTCCGGGAGTCAGAACTCGATGTATGAAAGAGCTGGAAAACATGATGTAAAAAATGAAAAGACGTGATTTAAAGCCTATCTGCAGACACTCAAAACCACTTCTTGCAGTGGGGCTACCCCTGTACTGCCAGGGTTCATTGCTGGTTTATGTCCAGGGGTATTGGCTAAAGCAGTGTTACTTACCCAATTCCCGCACCCCCCGGTGATCATTGCTCACCTGTTAGGGACCAGGTGGTGCTGGAACCAGGTCCTGCAGTTCCTGTGCTCACCTGCAGGTGTCTCCAGGCAGCCAGGAGCTCTTAGGTACCAGACCACCACTGGGTGGTGCTGGAACCTGCAATTCCGTTGCTCACCTCTGGGTGTCTCCCAGCTGTCGGCAACCTGGTGCTGGCCTGGGAGGGTATTTAGCCCCTTCTCACGCTGGTGCCTCGGTGTTGTCGCCATAACCTGTATCCTCCTTGGACCCTGACTCCTTCCCCTGAGGTCTCCTGATCTGTGGCTTCCCTCTTGTTGCCCTGCTCCCCAGTTTAACTTGCCCTGTTATACTCTGTGTGTGATTCTGCTGTTTGCATGTAGTTTGGCTATTTTATGTTGCTTGTGGGTGTTGGTGGGGTTGCTTGTGTTTATATGATTTTGGTATGTCTAATAAACTATAAGTTCATAGCCTTGTTTGGTGTGGTCAAGTATTTGGTCCTCCTGTATAGATACCTGCACGTGGTGTGGGGCACCTGTGCACGGTATCGTGATATCACTTCTCTCACCTCCACTCCAACTCGTGGACTATCTCTCGGTGTCCTCGGGTATAACACAGGGATATGAGCACTGCATGAGATGTGATGATGTTAGAGGGCCTCCGTCTGCTGGAGCCTAGGTGGGAAGATGCTGGTGGTCACCAGTCTTGGAGTCTGCGGGAGTGGGGATCAGGTAAGTACAATTGTTTTACACAGGTCCCCTAGGCATAAAGGAGCCCAATCCTTCCTTCTCCATTATTAAATGTCTTATTTCCAAGACTCCTTTTGGGATCACCGATAAAACAGATTCCACCTTTTCTGCATATAGTTCAGGTGATCGCATTAGAGTACCATGTTTGATGTACATATTTCCTGTTATGATCCTTATCCATGTATGAACCGTTATCCATACATGCGCACTATGTTTGAGTGCATGCACTAAACGCTTTGTATTTGTGAAAAATAAAAATCTTTTGAAACTAAAAAAAGGAGCATTTAACCCTTGCAGTAGACTCACTGTTTTTAGGTTCCCTGTGTATAGGCTTTGAAAACATGAAATAATTCCCTGAAGAAGGGGCAAGTTCTGGTCCCAAAACGTGTTGGATCTTATATAAAACCTTCTATTCAATCTTACATTGGAATGCATTTGTATCTGAATTATCAACTCATACTGTGGTACTTCATCCAATTAGTATTATGAGCCAAAGAAACTGTGGAAATCATTTGGTGTGTAGAAGCTGCCAGCCCGGAATCCAGACACCTTGTTCAAACATGGCTACAGCACTATTGGATAATAAATACCAAGACCTTCAGTGCTGCTTATCCATTACTTGAAGGTCCTTGAGCTCCAGGAAGTAACTTTGCCTAGGCTGTGATGATGTCATCAGTCTGCTGCAGGCAAGAGGAAGCATTTCCTCAGTCTCCTTTCCCCCAGTGATCAGACTGTAACATTGTAAGGCAGCATTTCCTCAGTCTCCTCTCCCCCCAGTGATCAGACTACAACATTGTAAGGAAGAATTTCCTCAGTCTCCTCTCCCCCCAGTGAACAGACTGTAACATTGTAAGGAAGCATTTCCTCAGTTTCCTCTCCCCCAGTGATCAGACTTCTCCATTGTAAGGAAGCATTTCCTCAGTCTCCTCTCCCCTAGTGATCAGACTTCTCCATTGTAAGGAAGCATTTCCTCAGTCTCCTCTCCCCTAGTGATCAGACTTCTCCATTGTAAGGAAGCATTTCCTCAGTCTCCTCTCCCCTAGTGATCAGACTTCTCCATTGTAAGGAAGCATTTCCTCAGTCTCCTCTCCCCTAGTGATCAGACTTCTCCATTGTAAGGAAGCATTTCCTCAGTCTCCTCTCCCCTAGTGATCAGACTTCTCCATTGTAAGGAAGCATTTCCTCAGTCTCCTCTCCCCTAGTGATCAGACTTCTCCATTGTAAGGAAGCATTTCCTCAGTCTCCTCTCCCCTAGTGATCAGACTTCTCCATTGTAAGGAAGCATTTCCTCAGTCTCCTCTCCCCTAGTGATCAGACTTCTCCATTGTAAGGAAGCATTTCCTCAGTCTCCTCTCCCCTAGTGATCAGACTTCTCCATTGTAAGGAAGCATTTCCTCAGTCTCCTCTCCCCTAGTGATCAGACTTCTCCATTGTAAGGAAGCATTTCCTCAGTCTCCTCTCCCCTAGTGATCAGACTTCTCCATTGTAAGGAAGCATTTCCTCAGTCTCCTCTCCCCTAGTGATCAGACTTCTCCATTGTAAGGAAGCATTTCCTCAGTCTCCTCTCCCCTAGTGATCAGACTTCTCCATTGTAAGGAAGCATTTCCTCAGTCTCCTCTCCCCTAGTGATCAGACTTCTCCATTGTAAGGAAGCATTTCCTCAGTCTCCTCTCCCCTAGTGATCAGACTTCTCCATTGTAAGGAAGCATTTCCTCAGTCTCCTCTCCCCTAGTGATCAGACTTCTCCATTGTAAGGAAGCATTTCCTCAGTCTCCTCTCCCCTAGTGATCAGACTTCTCCATTGTAAGGAAGCATTTCCTCAGTCTCCTCTCCCCTAGTGATCAGACTTCTCCATTGTAAGGAAGCATTTCCTCAGTCTCCTCTCCCCTAGTGATCAGACTTCTCCATTGTAAGGAAGCATTTCCTCAGTCTCCTCTCCCCTAGTGATCAGACTTCTCCATTGTAAGGAAGCATTTCCTCAGTCTCCTCTCCCCCATTGATCAGACTACAGTCTCGCCTCCCCCCAGTGATCAACATTGTAACTTTGTAGCAAGTCACTAGGTGAGAATCTGCAGTGGGGCTGATCTGTGTGAGACATTTGTGAGCACAGCCAAGGACGGCACAGGAAGGGCTGACTACATAGAAAACAAAAAAGCTACCTTACAGACAAGCAGTCAGCATAACTAGTTAAAAGAGATTGCTTTCCTTGTTTTGTCTGAAGTTGTTTTTCTTATTTCTTAGCCCGTCTTTAAACACATGAATAAATACTACTCTTTTTTTTCCAGCTTCCCGGGCTTATTTTATCTCAGAGACAGAAAATGAGTTTATTTCTCGATCGGCTTCTTAAGTTCTCTCTTTCTTCTCTGGGTTCCCGCTGTTTGATCAGCACACGACGTGGCTGGTAAGTATTTTCGCCTCACCATTCCAGTATTGATCTCTACAAAGTGAACTATACGGTAACCTTTTCTGAGAAACTAATATCTGCCTCGACAAATGTTCCAGGACGCGGATAAATCAAAGCAACTTTCAGCACCGCCAGGGAAATGTGTCCCAATTTAAAACCTTACATTCAGCTCTGGTAACATTGCACATCTGATTGTGGCATCGGGGGTCTGGGCTGTTAACTCTTCCCAGGCCGCAGACTCTATTCAGGGGGAGAGGCTTCCAAAACGTTTTCATTTCACCCATCTTGGGCTAAAAAGGATAAAAAATGGTGCCCGGTGTCATTACCACAATGAAGCTTTGCATAGGCATGTCGGCTTGGAGCTTACCAATCCTTAAATGTGGTGTCTGCATGTGTCTTAAGGTTTTTTTCCCCCATTATTTTCACCTGGTGATCCGGCCAGTAAGTCTGGTATTTCTCAACTTTCTTTACCAGGCCAAGTTGTCTAGAAGAAGTGGCAGATGTGACTGCCTAACAAGTGTTATCTGGAGCTAGTCAAGTCCATCTAAATCTTCTAGTGCAGCCAACACTACCCTCTCCACAGGGTGGCAATGCTGCTGTCCAAGGGAGGCTCCATTGCTCCTCCAGCTGTTGACCAAGGGAAGCTCCATTGCTCCTCCAGATGTTGTCCAAGGGTGGTTCCATTGCTCCTCCAGCTGTTGTCCAAGGGTGGTTCCATTGCTCCTCCAGCTGTTGGCCAAGGGTGGTTCCATTGCTCCTCCAGCTGTTGTCCAAGGGAGGCTCCATTGCTACTCCAGTTGTTGTCCAAGGGAGGCTCCATTGCTACTCCAGTTGTTGTCCAAGGGAGGCTCCATTGCTACTCCAGTTGTTGTCCAAGAGTGGCTCCATTGCTCCTCCAGATGTTGTCCAAGGGGGCTCCATTGCTCCTCCAGCTGTTGTCCAAGGGTGGTTCCATTGCTCCTCCAGCTGTTGTCCGAGGGTGGTTTCATTGCTCCTCCAGCTGTTGTCCAAGGGTGGTTCCATTGCTCCTTCAGCTGTTGTCCAAGGGAGGCTCCATTGCTACTCCAGTTGTTGTCCAAGGGTGGTTCCATTGCTTCTCCAGCTGTTGTCCAAGGGTGGCTCCATTGTTCCTCCAGATGTTGTCCAAGGGTGGCTCCATTGTTCCTCCAGATGTTGTCCAAGGGGGCTCCATTGCTCTTCCAGCTGTTGTCCACGGGAGGCTCCATGGCTCATCCAGCTGTTGTCCAAGGATGGCTCCATTGCTCCTCCCGCTATTGTCCAAGGGAGGCTCCATTGCTCATCCAGCTGTTGTCCCAGGGTGGCTCCATTGCTCCTTCAGCTCTTGTCCAAGGGTGGCTTCATTGCTCCTCCGAAGAGTGGAATCACCCAAAGACAAGAAGTGTGTTACTGGCAGGACCATCAGGTGAAAATAAAGGAAAAATAGCCAAAAAGGAAAACCAATGCAACCACCACATCTAAGGATTAGTATTCTGCAATATAGTCATGTTTTATTTTTTTTTATTCAGATAAACTTTATGGTACATAATTATGGCCATAGTTCAGCTTTAAATGCGAAAATATATCTGATGCTAGGTCCACTAGTTTTCTTTAGTAGTTTCTCTGTTAGTCTGGTGCAATCTATGACAGTGTGGTGGCTGCGGAGACACACCCTATTCATTGAAAATACACGCATGTGAGCCAGATTCTGGTAGTGGGGTAGACATGGGAAGCTTTCTTGTAGCTATAGAGTACACTCAATGACTGTACTTTCCTTAGTGATAGTGACAATATCTGGATTTCCTATCCTTTCACGGGGCAGTATAACCAGACGGGTTGTGGTGAGTTAAATGAAAAGAAACCAAAAATCAACCTATCACAAACCTAAAAAAATACAAGGCTTACTCCTCATCATAGGGAGCCATGCCATTACTTCCTGGTGGCTATGTTTGATTTACAAGATGAGGTTGTCCATTATTTACTAAGGACCACTGGCAAGTTTAATGGTGTTTTGAAAATGTGCCAGTTTATAAATTGACATTTTGTATAATATGTAAGTACAGTCAGTCCCCAAGTTACAAACATCCGACTTATATACGACCCCTACTTACAAACGGAGGCTATTACTGTACAGCAGGGGGTCCCGGCTGCAGCCAAAGTGTGCCGCGCAGCATTTCACTAGTTGTAATGCTACCGCGCTCGTGCCGACGAGGAGTGCCCGCCTTTTTGGGTCTGGTTCGTACTACTGTACGTACATTATCCATTCAATCCTCTATATCGACTTCCCTGTACGAGTTGGAGAGGTCGACGTTGGAAGTTTCACGAAACCCAACAGCATCCCGGCCACACAGTGTGCAGGGGGCGGGGCATGTAACACAGGCACACTCTCCTCTCCCGCGGACGCGGCCGGGAGAGGAGCGGTGACCCGCCCCCTTGCTGGGAAGCCCGTCGGCCCCAGTTCCCTGGACTGAACAATATTCCACCAAGGGCGGGGGTGCCCAGGACCAGTCCCCACTGGGCCCCCCCCAGCCCGGGGGCTCTGGTACAACCCGCAGCAGTTCCGCCGTGATGTGCCCGCTTCAGTGATCGAGAGCGGCGATCACTCTTCTCGGCGGCGGCCATTTCAAAGGGGCCCCGCTCAGTCCCCTCTGCCCACATGCTCGCAATCTCCGGATCTTACTGGGCCCCCCAACCGTCTTGGGCCCCGGGCGGACGCACCGGCTGCACCGGCGGTAGTTCCGCCACTGGTACATTACAGGAAGTTGGCTCTTGTTAGACGTGCAGATGAGGGGTGCCCACCTCTTCATCCAGGTCACTGTGAGGTTTTTACTGCTTTCTGTATCCTGATTAGAAAGATGTAATCTCACTTCCTGTCCTTGAAACAACAGGAAGTGAGAGGAAATCTACTCCTAGGAAGGGAAATTCACTCCTGTAAGAGTTATCATGGGAAAAAGGTGTCTCCACTGAAGCTTTATCACCAATCCTTGTTTCCACGACAACCCAAAATTTTCAAAACTCAATTGTCACAGGGACAGAAAGTGAGGTAAAATCTTCTGAACAGGGGCACACACAGCAAAACAAACATTACAGGGGGTTAACCCTTCCCTATGTTATCCAAAACAAACAAAAACATTTTGGCTGGAGTTACACTTAAAAAATGTACCTGTTCCAACTTACATTACATACAAATTCAAATTAAGAACAAACCTACAGTCCCTATCTTGTTCGTAACCTGGGGACTGCCTGTACTTGCAATAAGTTTAATCAAATATAAAAATAAACAGTTTCATAAGTGTAGTGCAGGTAATAAGTTGAACACCGGCCAGTCTATCAAAATTATATTCGGGTGTGTGAATGCCCCCACCCACCATATACTAAGGGTCTAATGCTCATTTCAGCAAGCTAAGTCTGAGGGGGTGTAATGTACAGGAATAATTACCTTATTCAAAGCTCCTGCAGACTTTTTCCCAGCACGTTTCAGGTTGGATGACCAAAGCAATCCCTTCACATGTCCTGTAGCCGCACCCTACCCAACATCATACAATGCAGAACCAGTGATCATAGGGGTACCATCTTTTGGTCCATGAAAAGCCAAATGGGAAGGGGGCTGTCACACTGACAGTAGAGCTCCACTGGAAGAGGGTAATCTGCAGGGCTGAGCTGTTAGCTTGATTGTAGGAGACAGCCTGCTCAGGAAGAAGCAAGAGAGACCCAGCATCCGGTGCACCTCCACCATTACGGCACCCAAGTTGTAAGCCTCTCCTGCCTCTAAATCATCCCATTTCTGGGTTGCGACTCTTTCATCTTCCTAATCTTTAATGAAAATAAGTGTGAGGCTCTGTTATTTGATACTGTTGTGAACACTTGAGCGCTAAAAGACAGCTTCAGTTATCTTTTTAAGGTTAGATAGGCAGGGCAACTAATGTAGAGCCTCAGAGGATCTCACAGCTCCAGAGCCCTCCTAAGATAAATTAATAAATCTTAAGGCCTATCTTTGGGCAAGCCTGAAATGTTTCTAAAAAGGTCCCCCCATCCCTGTGTGGCCCCTTCTTTAACCTACCTCCCTTCAGTCTATAGGAATCCCTTGCTGAAGTCCAAGTGAAGTCATCTTCCGGTGTTTCAATCCTCAACTTCCAGCTGTGCAGGGAGGAGAAGTTTACAGGTCACCCCATGTGACGAAGGTGCACCCTGCAGAGCTAGGTAAAGCATTGAGAAGACCAGTCATTCAGCGCACAGCTAAGCAGCTATGGTGACCAGTTTCTTCAGCAGGCAATGCTGCCACTTCAACCGTCAGTAGACAGCCATACCTGATGGATCACACCCAATGGTTACATAAAGAATGGCCCTTCCAATTGCCAAATTGGGTCATTTGCATACCATTTTTCTCTTCTGTGTCAACACAAAAGCTTTATTGAGGTGGTAAATATACGTTTTTCATAAATATGACCTGCAAGTTATAATATTGACTAAATAATAAGACTAAATATCCAAATCCTTTCCCACTCGCCCTCAAACCACCTCTCTCTCTAAGCTGTATGTATTGTAGGATAGGAGACAACGCATCAGACTCGCACACTGCAGTAACTGCTACGTCTCCAATTATAAATCTCCCATCTTACTCTCTCCCATTGATCACACACCCAGAACATGCCGCTTTATTTGTCTGATTAAATTATTCATGTTTAAAAAAAAAAAAGCGTCTTTGCTTCCGACTGTTAGATCTGGCTCCAGCCTCTGAAGATAGTGTTTAACTTAAAGATGGGTCTCCTATAATTTCTCCTTTTTTGTCTTCAATTATTCATGTTATTTTTTAGCATAAATCATTTACAGGGTTTCTCGAAGGGGTTGTTTTTTTTTTTTATTTTGCCGAGGTCCTGTCAGAGGAAGCCATTGAAGAGCTATTAATCTGCAAATCTCTTGACTTAACCGGGACACTTTGATAGACAAAACTCAACCGTTTCCCAGTTTAATTGCTAGGAGAGTGCTGCATTTCATCTGCTGTGTGTTTCAACTAGAACAACGCAGAACATTTATTTCTACACTGGAGTCACACAATCTATTTCAAAGCTTGGAACAATGTTTATTTTTTTTTAAATAGCTTTTTCTACTCTTGACTTACAGGCCACTTCCATTTTTTAATGCTAAACAGTAGGCACATATATAAGGCCAAATTTCATACAGTTATGTATTCATTTTACAAAAACTTGTACATGCAAAAGTGTATGGCAAATGTTAGAGCGGGGATGGTGGGAACCCCTCATAATGAGCACAGCAGTTTTGCACAGTGGCGTCACAAGGGGGGTGCGGGGGATGCGGCCCACACCCGGGTGACATCATTGCAGGGGTGACACCAAAATGACTGACAGCCATTTTGATGTCATCCCCCTCTGAAAAGTCGGGCACTCGGTCATGGACCGATAGTCCGACAGTGTCAGGAGAGAGGAGGGGACCTGGCGGCATACCTCATCCCGCCGGGTGAACATCCCCTCCTCTCTCTGCCGCGTCCATCTCCAAGATGGCCACTGGCAGGCATCAATCAGATGGCCGTGCATGCGTGATGACGTCACGCGCACGCGCGAGGTGACGTCGTGTTTGATGACGACATGGCGGGGTGTCACCCGGTTTGGAGACCGGGTGACACCCGGCCTCGGGACGCCCCTGGGTGTACAGACCCAGGAATTCAGAGCAGAGATGGTGGAAACACTTAAAAATGGACACAGCAGGTCTACGTACTCTGGAACTCAGCGCAGGGATGGAGGGAACCCCTCATAATGGGCACAGTAGATGTTCAGACCTGTGAACTCAGCACAGGGATGGTGGGAGCCCCTCATAATGGGTACAGCAGGTGTACAGACCTGGGTATGGATGGTGGGAATGCCTCATAATGGGCACATCAGGAGTAAAGACCTTGGAACTCAGGGCAGGGATGTTGGGAACTCCACATAATGGGCACAGCAGGTATAGAGACTCGGGAACTCAGGGCAGGCATGTGGGCACCCCTCATAATGGGCACAGCAGGTGTACACCACCACATTAGGACTGGTAAGCTGCAATATATATATAAAAACATTTCTTGGGTTTAGTTACACTCTAAAACATGCAGAATATTTTATAAGTTTCTGTGAGATGTACTGAGGAGAGTGGGATGAAGTACAATAAAAACATTCATGAGAAATAAAGCTTTGCAGTTTTTAAATAACGGATTCAAACCAGAAAATAACAACTGCACCCCTACACAATAGTAAGGTAGGCGAAATGAATGTTTTGATAACAAAAGTTTGCATGGTTTAAAAGAATTTATTCAGTTAAAATAATTCATACAGAATCTTTAATATGGCTCTTGACCTAAATTCTGTTTTTTTTTTCTTGTAGGTAATGAGCACTTAGAAGCCCTCCGAGATGCACATTAGTGGCTAGAAGCCATGTGTTTGGAGGCGCCTCTAATGCCAGCTGCTCTATAGCTCAGTCAGAGAACCATGAAACTTGTTGTTTTCTGAAATAAAATGTTTCCGTTTCCTTCATGGAGAGCCACTTGTCCTCGTTTTATCATTATGTAATGGGTTCTTTATTGGGTTAGACAAAAATATATTCCTACCTTAGGCAAGAGGTCAGTACATTAGTTTTGTATTCGCCACCATAAGGTCCAAAAGTTGGGCTCTACGCCCCATCCTCCTGAGTTGCCTCAATTTGAGGTTACAAGAACAAAGCTCTTTTCTGAAATCTCCCTAATAAAAACTAGACAGAAGACTAACCATTCTTCACTGTATCCAAACCAATCCAGCCCAATATATAGGCTTTAACTAAAGTTGGTGAATCTTTTAAAAGTTTAGAACCAGAGGTCTTGCTGCACTCCTTACCGGAAAATCCAAGACACCCGTGTGGGTGGGTGCTTGTAGTGACCACAGACGGCACCGTGAATAACACAATTGAAGAAATAATGTCACCAGCACTCCATAGTAGTAAAGCAATAGTCCATTTAATGACACATTGCAATGTGTCATTAAATGGACTATTGCTTTACTACTATGGAGTGCTGGTGACATTATTTCTCCAATTCCTTTAAAAGTTTGGATGTATAAATCATTGCAAACTACATAAACAGGAACCTTATCCACACCCCTGGATTTCACGTTTCAGCAGCTAATGGATATAAACTGAAAATCTTGTTAGGTTGGTCAACCAATAATCTTCCAAATATACTTTCATGTCTAGAGTTGTATATTTATGAGGGCTCTGGACACAGCACACACAGAAGAGCACATGGATTTCCACTCCATCAGGAGGTTACTTACTTTTTTGGTTTTACTTAGAATAACAAAACATTGACTTTAATCTGAGAATTCAACTTTGGCAACTGGAGTGGCCTGGTTCCTGGTAGACAACTCAGAAGTAGACTAACTGACTTGAACATAGTACACCTTAGTGACAACCAAGTGGTTTCCAACCTCAAGGTTGGAATGGAAACAACATGACACCTTGAAGGTAGACCACCTGACTTGAACATAATACAGCTGATCGACAGCCAAGTGATTTCCAGCTGAAGGCATATATCATAGTTTGGGCATCGTTGCAAAATAGATTAACAGGAACCATATCCACACCTCCTGGTTGCACATGTTTTATCAGCTAATTGTAAATTGAAAATCTTGTTAGGTTGGTCAAACAATAAGTCTGAAAATATACTTTCGTCTCTAGAGTTGTATGTGTCACACACGATACACAGCAGAGCATATGAATTTCCTCTCCATTAGGAGGATACTTATTTGTTGGTTTTACTTATAATAAACAAAACATTGAGTTTAATTAGGGTGGTCACCTCTGGCAACTTGAGTGGCCTGGTTGCTGGTAGACACCTTGAATGCAGACCACCTGACTTGAAGATAGTACAGCTCAGTGAGAGCCAAGTGGTTTCCAAACCCAAGGTCTCTGACCAACACAGTTCTGATGATGGGTGACTCCATACCTATTTGGTTCAACATAGCCATATCTGATGGCGCCCCACTTTCCTGTGATGAGGTCCCTTCCTTTGGTTTTTTTGCTGCTCATTACTCTTATTCCAATGCCCCGTGCAAACATGATTTGCTGACTTGAACTTCACCACTCAGGATCTCCTCAATCTGCTCCTCCCCTCTGCCTTCAACAGGCAAAATGGACTTGAAGTGTTTGCATGCGTGTGCCTAAAATCAGCATGGAAGCAGGTCAAGATATTGTATAAACCCAACACACACCAGCTGTCTTCCAGCCAGTGCCACAAAATACCCTCTGGAGCCATGGGTCAGTTCTGTCAAAAGAACGATAGGCCACTGTGCCATAATACAAAACTGTCAAACTGTAGATATAGAAGTAAACCCTAAATTACATTTAGTTTCTCCTGTGCACTGTATATCATAACAATTTTCTTTTTATATATATAAAATACTTGTTTTTACTCTTTTTTTATCACATCTGCTGATCACCTACAAGCTCTTTGTGCACTTGGTTGTGTCAAATGACAAGCGGTAGGCCTGCTCAGACTGTTAGTTAGGACCTATATTTTTTGTATATGAAGTTAGTGCCGGGATACGGCTAGGTTTTATTTTGTTAGTCTTTTTTTTGTGAACCACTGTACAGCACCTGTGGAGACTTGTAAATATCACCAATAAACACTGCACTGTTTGCCACTACTCCCTTGGATTTGGCATCTGTGCCCACGAGACTGCTTATTCTTAGGGGTCTTATGTACCAGCTACCGATCGCCTGCTTACTGATACAGCAGTGAATGTTGCTTTCACCAAACATTCTTTGGTGGAGAATCATCCAGATCCATTTGCTTTAAATGACAGTTATTGGGTGCTCAAAAACTAAACACCATAGTGAACACAAATAGTGCACTTGGTTGCGTCAAATGGTCGATCTCCCAAAAAGACAGGGCCCTTTTCCTGACCCCTGAGGGTGCAAGGCTTCCGACATGGAGTCCACTCATGTCCACCCAGCCTTAGACCTCCAAGTACTAGGTTGGGGGCTCCGCCAAAGAGAGACCCCCCCAGTTCAGGGGAGTAAGGCACCTAATGGCCATACATCCTCCCCTAGACTCCAGCCCAAAGGCTCACACCCTCCATACAGCTATTATAGCCTTTTTAGCCATCATCAGTGCAGTGTATAGAAACCATGACTTCTATGGAGTATGGCTGTAGAATCAACGAGACAGTATAACCATACTGATCATGGTGAGAAGTGACTAAAGAAATCAAAAAGTCCTCCAACCCAATCAGGAGGTATTCACACCGAGGCGGCTCTAGAGTTTGAAAGGCCTTAGGCAAAACTTAAAAATGAGGCCCCATTCAGGCCCATAATGGCTCAGTAGGGTCTCACCAGGGCTCTGTGGGGTCTCACCAGGACCCTGTGGAGTCTCACCAGGGCTCTGTGGGGTCTCACCAGGGCTCTGTAGGGATCTCACCAGGGCTCTGTAGGGATCTCACCAGGGCTCTGTAGGGATCTCACCAGGGCTCTGTAGGGGTCTCACCAGGGCTCTGTAGGGGTCTGCCGACGACTCGAGCTGCCTCTGACGTTAAACTCCACCTTGCCAGGCAGGTTGAGATCTTCGTGTGGTGGATGGGACGGGTAACGTCTCTCCTCATTGGCTGGTGGGTGGAGCTCCAGAAGGCAGCGTAGATGGACGGAAGAAACTAATGAGTTCATAATGTTGCCTGGCTGCGTCTGCAAGGTAATGCGCTGGCCGTGCAAGTTAGGCGACCACGAGGCCCTTGGGAGCGCAAAACCTTAGGCAACTGCCTAATTTGCCTAATTAAAGAGCCGCCTCTGTATTCACATGTCTCATTCTACCACATATCGCCAGAATAGGATTACTCCTCATTCCAGGACAGTAGGCGGAGGCATGCAAATCATTCCTTTTAAGTCATTAATCAGATACACTTCCAGAGCCGCTGATGTTTAGTGCAAATACTGCCTAATATCATAGAGCCATTTATTCCAAATTGAAAACAACTGTTTCAGGCTTTTTGGCCATCATCAGTGCTGTGTATGAAAACCATAGCTTCTATAGAGTAGGACTTAGAATCCAAAGAGGCAGTAAAACCACACAGATTATAATGAGAAGGCTTTAAAGCAGGGATGGCCAAACTCCGGCCCTCCAGCTGTGGTGAAACTACAATCCCATGAAGCATCTCTCTCCGGGAGTCATGTCTGTGGCTGTGAGAATCTTGCAAAGCCTCATGGGATTCGTAGTTCCACCACAGCTGGAGGGCCGCAGTTTGGCCATCCCTGCTTTAAAGGAATCAAAAAGCCCTTCAACCCAATCAGTGTGTAGCGGGAGGTATCAACAAATCTCATTTCATCGCATGTCCCAAAAATAAAAGGCTTATCCCTCCTTTCAGGACAGTGGGAGGAGCCATGAAAATCATTGATTTACATCCCACCAGTCAGATGCACACCCAGAATAGACCCATAGGAGCACAGTTACTGAACATTTTTAGTGATGTTCATAAGTAACGATGAAAAGAAAATTAGTAATCCAAAGCAAAAACCATTGTCCTATAATCAGGTTTACCGTCTCGGCGGGCAAAAAATGAAGGTAAACAAGGTAAGAAAAAACAAAAAACCCCATCAGAACCCGACCATAAAAGGAGCCTATCCACTGAAACTTGAAGGATGAAAAAAGTTCAAAGCATTTTGTGTGATCTTCAAAGGGAAAATAAAACTTTATTGATATAGCGGTGTACAGGTCGTTTATCGGTCTCTTAGCAACAACAGAGATTACATAAACAAACATCAGCGGGAATCCTTCAACCGACGGCCCCACCAGCGCGCTGATGTGGTGATTTCCCCCGAAATCACTTTTATAATTGGCGGATAAAATATGAGATAATGAGGGAGGACTTCGCTACTGTGATCACATTTCATGGCTTCCTGTGTAGAGGAAGGATTAAAGTCAAAGAAATGACTTTTAAAATGTAGAAAGAGAAAATACGCTTATTGTTTAAATGGAAAAATAACTTTATCAAACCTTTTCTCCAAGTTGAGACGGGGAGCTCGGGTGACCATGGGATATACAGTATTTCACCATCCGTAGAGGGAGATGGTATCGTTGTACTTCATTTTATACTATTTAACAAATAATAGTAGAGTCTAAAAGTAGAAACCGCAAGATCCCCCGCCGGTATTTTAATTAATAGCCAAAAAAAAATATCTTCTGTGCTCCTCTCTGATTTAGTTTTTACTCATTACTAGAGCTTGATTTCTCATGTTTTTATGGCTACACTGTACCAAATACCTTTCCATTGTCCAAGAAGCCTCACCAGTGTTTGTGATGGCAACCAAAAAGATGGTGATCACAAGTGAAAAGAAACACGGAGAATTTTGTGGGGCACTTCCATTGTGTTTTATGGCATCAAGACACTTTTTCAAAAATATTTAAAAGTGCATCAAAAGGTAAAACAGCTTTTTAAGAAAAAAAAAAATCATAGAAAAGAGAAGGCTTAGACAGTGCTGAGTTTTTATTGCTGTCTGTATCCTTATTGGGGAGATTCACCCTTTCTATTTGTCCTGGTGACCATTGTCATCACAACTGATAATGGAAAATCCAAAATCTGTATCAATAACGAGGTCAACAAAAATTGTAGAAGGTGTGTGTGGTTAAAGGTAGGGATCTCCATTTAATTACAATATGGCATTTAGCAGTCACTGAAAGGATCTTGGCCATCCCTTGAGAAAGGTGATTGGTTTCTGGAGGTGTCATCTAGAACAAGAGAGGGTTTAGGCAAAAGAAATTTGTAAAACATGTTTCCATTTTTGTGACCAGAACATTGTTATTATGGGACGTACCCACCATCTATGGTCAGGGGTTCCCATTTCGTCTCATAGGCGTCTAAATAGCAATTTGCGTCTAAATAGGAGAGCGGGAGATGGGTATGTATTGCTGATTGTTATTACAACACAGGATTTATAAAGCTCCAACAGTTTGCTTTGCAAAATAAAGGGCAACAGTACAGTTACAATACAATTCCATAACCCAAGAGGGTAAGGAGGCCTTGCTCATGAGAGCTTACAATCCAAAAGGAGGGGCAAGTGATACAGAACATAAAAAGTGCGGGGGATGAGCTGATTGAAGAAGTAGATGTACAGTTCTTAGGAGGAGGTGGACAGAGAGGAGCAGGGGCATCCCGAGGCCGGGTGTCACCCGGAGCGGTTGACGTCATTGAGCATGCGCGGAAATCTTATTGATAACTGCCGGTGGCCATCTTGGTGATGGATACCAGCAGAGAGAGGAGGTGACAGTCACCCGGCGGGATAAGGTATGCCGCCGGTTCCCCTCCTCTCACCCTAAACTGTCGGCTCTTGGTCCATGACGGGCCACACCTCCCTCATCCCCCCTTGTGACGCCACTGGAGAGGAGATAGCTGGACCGATTATGGGGTATTGAATTCCATAGGATGGGAGAGGCTCCGGAGAAGTCCTGAAGGCAAGCATGGGAGGAGGTGATGAGGGGGCTGGCGAGCAGGAGTTCTTGGGACGGTTTGCGTGATATAATGAGACGAAGTTGGTGATGTATCTGTGTGCAGAGTTGTGGATGGCTTTGTATTTATGAATTTGTTACTTTGAGCTTTCGGAAGCCATTGGAGGGATTAGCTGAGACGGGCGGGAGCCACTGAACGGTTGGTACTATGAAGGTTTTTGTGATAAATAATTAGAAATTTCTACGATTGAAACCTGAAGACAGCCTTGCTAATTGTGCTATTATATATTGGAGAAGCCAATAAAGAGTTATTAAACCCTCGTAGGAAATAAATAATGTTCCAGCATACCTCACATAGTTCCTTGTTTGCTGTATCACTTTTTGATCCAGCCGGTCAGTTCATTAAAATTATCCATCAGACGTTTGGTGTTCTTCATTGCGTCATTTGGGGTGATTCTACACTCATGCAGGATCTTTCTAGAGCCACCATGACATGTGCACTCCTGGCAGCTGGATTGGCTAAATCGCAGGCTCCATTGGTCTCCCTGCCGCCTGGATCAACACCCTGCAAACCGCCGAGAATACTCCTCTATCGGTTACTGATCCATTGGATTTGCCTGCTACTGTCACGTGAGTGTTTCTCCTCCCGTGTCCCTAGCAAGTTAACACTTTCTAACAGCCTTCTCAGACGTGTTCCCTCCCCCACACCCATTTATTTCCCCAACCCCAAATGTTATCAAACTTGGTTCTATTTAATTTTAAGTTAAATAAAGATGTTCTGTATCACAGCGGCTAAATCTGTGTCTCTATTCTATGTTCATACCTTAGTATCTTAAGTAATAACAGGTTAATAGAGGTTCACTACAGGAATATATCATGTGTTTGGAAATTCTAGAGAATTGCTTAAATAATGCATTACACTTTAAATTAGGGAAGCACTGATAGCGATACTAGTATCGGTATCGGTGCAGATACCGAGTATTTGGGCGAGTACTCATACTCGCCCAAATGCTCCAATGCTTACCTCTGATACCAGAACTTCTGGTCAGAGGGAGATCTCCCTCTGACCGGCAGTGGCAAGGGAACATGGAGCCGGCTTACGTTTTAATTAGGATTATGACACGCCTCCCGGCTTCCTGATTGGCAAGGAAGCCGGCTTCACTTGGTGCTAGGCAGCCTGGCTTCCTAACCAATCAGGAAGCCAGGCGGCACATCATGACCCGCTTTCAGTTTTGCTTCCTGATTGGTCAGGAAACCAGGCTGCCTAGCTACAAGTGAAGCCGTCTTCCTTGCCAATCAGCAAGCCGGGAGGTGTGCTGCTCGATTCCTGATTTGCTAGGAAGCCAGCTTCACTTGTTGCTAGGTATCCTAAACAATCAGAAAGCTGGGCAGCACCTCATGACCCGCTGCCCGTCTTCCTGATTGGTCAGGAAGCCAGGCAGCCTCGGGAAGTGAAGCCGCTGTTCTTTCGATAGAACACCAGTTTCCCAGGCAATCAGGAAGTCGGGAAGTTGGTCATGATCCACCGCCCGGCTTCCTGATAATCGGGACATGCGGCACCGGTATCGGTATTCGGCGAGTACCAGGAAAAAAAAAATTGCTACTTGTACTCTCGAAACTGAAAAACCGGTATCTGTACATCCCTACTTTTAATAAACCCATGAGATTTTAGTCGACAAAACTAGACTAAAACTAAAACAATTAGTTAAAACTAAAACAATTAGTTTAGTCGACTAAAATATGACTAAAATGGCATTTTAGTCAAATGACTAAGACTAGAACTAAATTGAAATTTGCCGTCAAAATGAACGCTGGCTTAGTGTCACGTTAAGTTTTCAAATCTGTGTGGTCCACCACTTTGCCTAATTGGTGAAATGGCTCTGCAGGTGATAATTGGGTTTCCATGTCTAAAGAAAAATACGGAGAAGAAAAAAAACCAACAAAAAAACAAAACGGGTTGTCTGCAAAGTGAAGCTGGTTCGTGCAGATTAACAATAAGGAGAAAGCTGGAGGTGTCCAATCCCCACATCATCATCACTGTGTAAAGTGGCTTCTGTGCTTTTCCTTTTCGCGCCGGCTATTTTTAGCTGGAGCTGACTGGATTCCGAGGTGAAATGTAGAGGACGGCGATACCGAGGAACAAGCGTACGCTAATGGAACCGTCCGCCTAATGTCACATGGCGGGTACAATGCATCTTGTCCTGTAGAACAGAGAATTTGGCAAGGGCTATAACTTCACAAAATGGCAGAATAACAGCTCCAACCTGTTTGTAAAGAAAGTTCGGAGCTCGCGGAATACCTATCAATTGTTCTTAATACCTGGCTTGTATATAAACCCCAACAATGAACTCGTATTTTTTCCCTTTTGATCTGTAAAGATAAAATTACAGGCATCTTTGTTATCTGTTCGATAAGTGCTACATAATACCGTTAATCCTGCCAGAAATCCAGTGATCTTCTAATGTCCTGTGCTATCTGCCTGAGCTGACTGGAATCAGTTACATTGTTCCCAGTAATCTCTGAGGCTAGGGATCTCCCCTCTATGTTATGGAGAAGGGGGGTGTTCTGTACTCCTCTCCTAGGGTGATGACGATGCTCCTCTCTATGTTATGGAGAAGAGGAGAGGGGAGTTTTCTGTGGTCCTCTCCTAGGGTGATAACGCTGCTCACTTCTATGTTATGGACAAGAGGAGACGGGTGTGTTCTGTAGTCCTCTCCTAGGGTAATAACGCTGCTCCTCTCTATGTTATGAAGTAGAGGAGAGGGGGGTGTTCTGTGGTCTTCACCTAGGGTGATAACGCTGCTCCTCTCTATGTTATGGAGAAGAGGGCGGGGGGGTGTTCTGTGGTCTTCTCCTAGGGCAGTAACGCTGCTCCTATCTATGTTATGGAGAGGGGGGGGTGTTCTGTGGCCCTCTCCTAGGGTGATAACGCTGCTCCTCTCTATGTTATGGAGAAGGGTGTCAGACATCCCAGGGAGCTAGTAGTGAGATGAGGAACCCACTGGCAGTAAGCAGCTGACAGTCCAGAAACGCAGTACAAGTTTAGGGATAATCCAAGAGGGGTAGTCAATGTCCAATCCGGGTCGAGGTAGGCAGCGAAGGTTCAAAGGCGGAAGACAGTCCAAGGGTCGGTAATCGAGAAGGATACAAAGGGGCAACAGGCAATAGGAGGATCAGCAGGGAGGCTGGGTGTTCACCATAAGGTGGAATAACTCAGCAATAAGCCAGAGCTCAGGCCAGGTTTTTATAGCCAGGGGAGGTAGGACCACCTCCTGGTCACCGAGGCAACCAGGAGGCCTCCCGCCCCGGGAACCAATGTCAGGCGAGGAAGATGGAAGGTGTGTACTGGGAACCTTCCCCAGCAAGGCTCACACCTGATAGCCAGATGATGCAGGAACGCTGTGCTCCCGGGGATGCGCGCGCAGCCTGCGTACTGCGCATGCGCCCACGCCGCGTGACTCGCGCATGCGCACCTGCACCTCGGCCACCAGGTGTTCTACCGAGCTGAAGGGGAACCCGTGCCCTGCGCCGTGCCCATGGTCCCCGAGTAGAGGTAACACCCCCTGCTTCCTGACAAAGGGGGTGTTCTGTGGCCCTCTCCTAGGGTGATAACGCTGCTCCTCTCTATGTTATGGAGAAGAGGGGGTGGGGGTGTTCTGTGGCCCTCTCCTAGGGTGATAACGCTGCTCCTCTCTATGTTATGGAGAAGACCTCCACTCTGTTATGAAGAAGAGGAGATAGGGATGTTCTGTCATCCTCTCCAAGGGTGAAAACGCTGCTCCTCCATAGATAAAGTACAGTAAGTGAGCGTTGTCACCCTAGGACATGAAGTGTGTTACTGGCAGGATCACCAGGTGATAATAAAGGGAAGAACTGCTGACAAAAGAAAGCTAATGCAGCCTCCACATTCAAGGACTGGTAAGCAACAGTATATTTATTTGTGTGGGTTTAGATACACTTCAAGATCAGTAAAGCAATAGGAGATCCTAGTAGAAGGAAACGGTGTTGAGCATCCAAAGTTGTGTTTCCGAGAGGCTCCAGTGATGAAAATCTGGCTCTGGGTTTGACATCGGAGTTCAGGGGAGAACTGTGGAGCAGATATAGGTGATCAGTGATGGGTGGAAGGAAGGAAGTGGTGGATGTGGTGCACAGTGGAGGTAAGGGAGTCAATGAGGCCTCACAGTAAGTACTAGTGAGCTTGAGAGGTATCACAGGCGCATGGTAGAAGAAGCCGGATCCTGATATAACGGACACCTATTTTTCCTTGATAAAATGTCCAAGTTCTCCTCAAGTTTTATAGATGCCCTACATTTTGATTCCTCTCTCCCTGTTATCATTCATGATTGATGGTGTGGAACATTGACTATGCATTTTACACTGGGACTTTTAATAGCTTTTTTATGTGTGTTCCATTCTGGTATTTTATGTACATGATACTTAAATCAAATATTTTGTGTAACTCTTTTCTATGAATCATTATACAATGTGATAGAAGTCGAATTTACAAACACACACAGCAATTTTTTTTGGTTGGTTTGGTGAGATGAAATTGGCCAGAGGTGAGGCTTGAAAGCCACCTGGGCCTAGTCAGTGTGACACCTGATTGGAACAAGATTGGGAACCGCTGATCTTTATAATTAGGGAAGCACCGACACCAAGTACCGTACTCGGTACCAGTACAAGAACAGATACTCAGGGCCGGATTTACTCTCCCTAATGCCCCAAGGCCAGGTTCCGCAATGCGCCCCCCTCCCCGCCAACACCACCCCCCCAACCTCCCCCCATCAATGGAGAATGGCAACCAGATCTCAGGGAAGCAGGGTTAGTTTTAATTTGTTTTATTGTTATTTATTTTGTTATTATTTATTTTTTTACTTTTTTTGTACACGGAGTGGCAGGGTTAGTTTTAACCCTGCCGCTCTGCTCCCTGCATTGGCGGCCAGTGAGGAGAGAGGTAGGTAGGTGCGGGGGGGAAGGGGAGGATGGACAGGCTGCAGACTTATTACAATTGATCTCGCCTACATCACTTGTAAATGAACAATCAGCTTGAGCAAAGCAGGACTAAATGTAGAAAGCAACTTACCGCACGGCGCCAGGAACTACTGTTCCGGGCGTCAGGGGATTTCAGGCCGTTGCCGCCCCTCTGCGCACTACCGCCCCGAGGCCGGGCCTCGGTGGCCTTGTGGGGAATCCGGCCCTGCAGATACTTTTGAGCTCCATGACTAGACTAGAGAAAAATGTCAAAACTTAGGTGGCAGCTGTTATTTGTAGGAAGCACACGGAGCTCCCGGGATTTGTACATCTCTGTTGTAATGTATGATTTTGGTTTTATAAATATAAATAAAGGGATGCACAGATACCATTTTTGCAAGTACAAGTACTGATACTTGCCCAAGTACTCACAGATACAAGTACTGATACATTTTTGGGTATTGTCATGTGACAGTTTTTCTAAAACAATACAGACTAATGATTTCACGACAGTGGTGGAGCGTCAGAGCCCGGTCCCAGCTGCCACCCTGGTAATTCTCATGAAAATGCCAAGTATCGGCACTGGTATCTGAACTGGTATCTGAACATCCCTATTTATAATACTAATATAATATCCAGTAGAAGCAGGAGAATTGTAATGTAGTAATGTGTACTAGTCAGGTGCTCACAGGTAAGATTTACTAACTCAATGTACAGCACCTCGGGAGCCACCAAACTTGGCACTTGGCAATGGGGATGGGGATGTTGAGAAATTGCAGCGAATACATACTGTATATGTTTTATGTCTCTTCACTTGCTCCTGAATCAAGACTCCAGGGAAAGTAAAGAAAAGAGTTTGGCAGGTAGTAATTAATGTCCAGATAAAACACAAACCCGCCTCCCCATATACCTAAGCTAAGATGGTGAATCAATAATAGAGCAGGAGCTGGGTTCTTGGTCGATTACAGTCTTAAAGTGTTTAGAACCTCTGTCATGTTTTCACTGCTTTCTGGGGCTGCATTATATCAACTTCCCCTCATTTCCTGTCCTGCTGACTAACTTTACCAGACACAAAGTAATTGGATCTCTCCAACACAGATATCATTCAAAATGTTTTTCTCCAGTAGGATAGGCATAGGCTAGACCCTGTGTATTTGCCTATGACCCTGTGTCATGTACCTGATGTGAGTCTGAGATGACAAGAAGGACCTTCCCTTGCAGCACTGGGAGTAGGACTGGGGCGGACAGACTGCCTGAGTCATGGGGGTCACTGGGTAGGGATGCTGAAGACACCGGAGTGGAACACCAAGCAGGTAGTCAGCCAGAAGCATGCAGGATACCAGCTGAGTGGATGAGCCATAAATGAGCGCATGCTGGCAATCGGTGTCCAGACCGTTCGCTGGATTGCCACAGACCAGGGGCAGGATGTGGCCATCGGGCTGTAGAATGCTCAGGTCTGGGCTAGATGATGCTGAGCCAAACATGAGGCTGGCCCTATGTGACTTGCTGGAGCAAGCTCACAGTGTTCAGTGAAATCAGAGTAAGCTATTTCAGTCTAGTAGAGGAGCCGGTACAACAGAGCAGGACTAAAGGGGAGGCCGGATTTCATATTTAAGTACATGTCTGGGTATGCAGCATGATAACATCTCTTGGAGTCCTTGGCTTTAAATTGTCTTCTGCTGAATAAAGAAAATAATATTTCATTTAGGAACCGCAACCAACATAACTAAGTGCTAAGTCTGTTAGTTCTCTTATATGTTCATTATATTTTTGCACATCCGTTACATCCTTTGCAGTGTATCAAGAAGGTTATGTCATCGCGACGCGCCTTCCATGGCGACATTATCGGTATTATCGGTGCATTGTTCCTTCAAGACATGGCAGAATCTCCGGGCCGCGTGGATTTATGTCTGCGATCGGTCTGCGGTCTGGAATCGTTGCCCATCATCACTCAGGAATCTTAATTTGCAATGCATATAATGGAGGCTTCAGAGAGCATAAATCCTCTGGGTTTTCTTGTAATGATTCTTAAATGGTTTTCTAACACGAGCGCCCAGGACCTGTCTGATCCCGGGTTTGGCAACATTTGTGTAACTTGTCAGAGAGAAAGACATAGCGAGGCCCCGGTGACTGGGGACAGACGAATTGCCAAGACGTTCTCTAAATATACTTGTGTTGAAAAGAGAGGGAATCCGCTACCTAGGAAAGAGCACTTGGCCATGTTTCCGTACACTAATTAGATAAAGGAATATGTTGTTGAGTCTTTCAGTGATTGCAATGTATGAGCAATCCCGAACACTGCAAACCCACGACCACCGGCCCTTATAACGCTCTGGGTGCTGGGTACGTTTACCAACTGTTCATTGGCCAGTCAGATGGGCTGAAACAATAATCAAACTGTATGTTATAATATTCAGGACACACTTAAAAGACTGAGCAGGACAAAAAATTCTGCAGAGCTAGAGAACATAAGGATATATTTATAAGGATATAGGCTTAGGACCGGTGCAGACCTCAGTGGTCCGGGACTCGCCTCCCGGGATCGCGCGGTCGTGCACAATTGCATCTTAGAGATGGGTGAACTACCTGTCCAGTACAAGATCACAAGGGAGAACAGGAGCTGTCTATCTACCAGCTTGGAGAAGGAAGGATGGGGGAGGGTATAAATAGGAATGGGGATCAGGGAGTCGGAGAGTGTCTTGCCCTGCTGTGCCTGTGTGTTTGTGGAGACATAACAATTACCAGCAAGCACAAGGGTGGCTCCATAGGACCCTGCAAGGGAAAGAGCCGCCCTAAAACAGGATATCAGGGCCAGTGCTCAGGAGACCAGCTGATTCTGCAGGAAGCTAAAACTTTTAACCATCAAGAAGCAGCGTCCATTGTACACATGCCATGGCCGCGGTACATTTTAAACAGCGTGTGGCACATGGCAAGTGGTGCCGCTTGCCAAACTCGACCATTGCAATCAATAATGCGCACCCAGTTGCGGTGTGGTATTGCAATAGAAATTCCCAACTGGGATGAAAAAAGAAAGAGAAAAATAAAAATGGCATTTGGGAGGTATCAGTATCACCTCCTGAACACCAGGCAGCCGCTGCTCTACCGTGGAGGATTTTCAATGGGGCGATGGAGTCCGCCGCCTGTCTCAATGAGGCCTTAAAGAGAGAGACCAGGAGAAAGAGGAAAAAAAATTACAAATGTAAAAATCTATAAACCCTTTCAAAGCCTTTCCCCGTGTACTGAAAATTAAGCCCCGTCCCAGGGAGTTTCCACTGGAAAATAGCTTTTAAATGTATCCACGTGTATCTTTAAAACATCTGTCATATGCATTCAATAAGTATAGATTCAGCAGCATTGGGGTTTGGCAGATGGATAAAAGAGAGCAAACCAGGTAATGTGTATTTGAAAATAATATCTCTGATACCTCCAGCTGAGTGTAAAGTGCAGTAACAATGGTTTGATGTTGGGGTTCATTCTCTCCAATGACATCAAATGAACTTGCCCCACTTTCCACAGATGGCTAAGCCCAGCTTTGTAGATAAGTATGCGGTGATAATAATATATGTTTGTAGATAAGTATCTCTGCTTATATCTCTTTAGCAGTATCAGTGAATGTATTAGATTATCACAATTCAAGAAAATTCAGGAAAATGGGAGTTCCTGTTTAGGAAGGAAGGAAGGAAGGAGAGAAAGAAAAAGAAAGAAAGAAAGAAAAAAAAAAAAGAAAGAAAGAAAGAAAAAGAAAGAAAGAAATAAAGAAAGAAAGAAAAAGAGAGAGAGGAAGAGAAGATCTGCTGACCCATTGTTGTTACCAAGAAGGAAGAAAAGAAGGGGAAGAGAGAGAGAGGAAGAGAGGACGGGAGAAAAAAATGAAAGGGGGGAAGGAATAGTGGCATACCTTGACTCTGCTTACCCATTCTTGCTATTCTTGCTATGCAAGAAGGAAGAAGGAAAGGAGGTAGAATGGAAGGTGAATGAAGGAAGGATTGAAGCAAGATGAATATACCTTAACCCTGCTGACACATTGGGATGGAAAGCTGGAAGGAAGGAAGGGTAAGGAAAGGTGAAAAGATAAAGAGGGGGGGAATATTGGCATCGCTTGACCGTGTTTTCCCATTTTTTTGAAGCATGGAAAAAGCAGAGGGAGGCAGAAAGGAAGGAAGGAAGAAAGAAAGGTGTGGGAAAGGGGAAAAATGGAAAGAGGGAAGGAATATGGACAAACCTTGAACCTGATGACCCATGCTTGGGATGGTAGGAAGGAAGGGGGAAGGAAAGGTAAAAGTAAGGAGCGATGAAGGGAAGGACAGAAGGAAGGAAGGGGGAAGAAATATAGGCAAGCCTTGAGCCTGAGGACACTTTCATGGGATGCTAGGAAGGAACAAAGGAAGTTAGGAATGGGAAAGTAAAAGGAAGAAAGAATTAAAGGAAGGAAGGAAGGAGGGGTAGTTGGGAAAGATGGAAAGAGATAAAGAATATGGACAAACCTTAAACCAGATAACTCATTCTTGGGATACTAGGAAGGAAGAACAGAAGGAACGGTGGAAGAAAGAGGGAAGGAATATTGGCATACCTTGACTGTGCCATTTTTTTGGCACACTAAGACTGAAGGAAGGTAGGAAAGAAGGAAGGAAGAGATATACCATTATCCTGGTCACAGTGACACATTCATTGCTTCTTGCTGAGGCATACAGGGTCTGTGACAGGTACTTTTCAGAAGTTACATTACAAACTTTTCTTTTACAGAACTTTTCTCCACCTCCTCAGACCAACAAACCAGCAATTAGAGGGAAGTAGAAGATGAAGGGGGAATGTAGATGCTGTATCCTGATTATTAATCAGCCGACTCTACTTCTATACAGCAGAGTAAATTCTTCCCTTGAACAGTCCCAGGATCCTCCGTGCCCCCCTCCCCCCATGCAATGACCCGGTACTCCAGAAGCACTGCAATATATAAATTCAGAACAGCAACTTTAATTAACTGTCAGGAGTCACATCTCGCCATTGCGGGCTACATTGATCATAATAAGCAATTTACCAAATAACGAGTGTACAACAGCAACAGCAACAGTATTAATTAATGACAATTAATTATTAATACTAGAAAAACTTAATTATCTTTTATCTGCAGGTGTTACCTCTCGGCACGGCGGGGAAGGCTTTAAAGATGATTCTGGAACATTCCCCTCTGAATTCCTATTGTTTTACATACCTAATTAGTCTTTCCTCGTCCGTATGGCTCTCGCTCGGCATAGTGTCTGCGCTCATGGCTGCGATGGCGGTATTTATATTAATGAGTCCTCAGCCTCGCATTCTGGTACCGTTACAGGATTTATTATTTACAGAAGACAACTTTTGTTTGCCCGTCCAGAGCTGACATTCGAGTTTCTAAAGAAATTAGTCACTTTTGCCATGGAGATAAACTACGTGAGATGGTTTTTAAAGGAAGCCTATTAAGTAAAATTAGGACCTAATTCCTATAAATGGTTGAAAATTGATTTTTTTTCTCTTTTGCTGTTAAAATATTAATGTCAACAGCTTTGCCTATTTATGAACAGAAGACCCAATTGAAGGATGCGCCACCAGGGACCATCAAACTGCTAAATGAGCCCTTGCTGACTGTCTAATAGACAGCCATGTTCCAGACAGGTGACTGCTATGCCATGTCAATAATGAATTGCCTAGTAGCAATACAAATGGGATGCATATACAGTATGTGAGCCGCACATGTTGTTCAGCCGGTCTTGTGATTCAACCATTCCTGCCAGGCAGCTTAGCCAAGCCAGTGAGCTCACTGTTCTTTGCTGCAGTAAGCAATACAGCAGAGTAACTGACTTGCCCCCAGCTGCTGATTGGACACTGAGGGATAAGCAGCACACAGATAATCCCTCTGCTCTCTTCTCCTAGAGATGGGTGAACTTTGAAAAGTTCAATTAGTTGTGGATTGTCCATTTTTAAATAAAATACACAATATGTCCAAATACGAAGTTCCTTTACAGTCAATGGGAGCAGCAGACCAGCAAATGAGCCACAATTGTGTATAATGCATACTCGTAGCAACCCTGTCTGACAAGATGGATAAAATGCAGCCTGGATCCCCTGCTCTATCCACCCCCCTCCCCTCCCACTCAGTCACCCCCCTCCCACACTATTTCTGCTATGTATTCCAAAACCATGACCAATAATATGTGGTTGTCCCCTTTGCAGCCATGACATCCTCCACTCTTCTGGGAAGGCTTTCCACAAACTTTTGGAGGGTGTTTGTGTAGATTTGTGCCCATTTGTGAGGTCATTTGCTGATGTCATAGTGGTTGGGACTTAAATGCGGAAGATGGTGGATACCCTTACCCTTTATTCCTGCCCTCTTCTTTTTCTTCCTTCTCTCCTGCTTTGCATGTAATCTCATTTTTTGAGGTTGTGGATTTGGGGTTCTTGGGGTTTTCATGAGCTGTAAGCCGTAATCATCACAATTATGACAAATCACGGCTTGAACTATCTTGCTTTGCATGTAATGAGTCTATCTCATATATTAGTTTCACCTTTTAAGTTGCATTAGTGAAATAAATGAACTTTGCACGATATTCTAATTATTCGAGTTTCACCTGTATATTGCTTTATATACCACTCTGACTCTTATCTCTCTCTCTCTCTCTCTCTCTCTCATAATCTCTCCTTTCTGTACATTCTACTTCGTTAACTTTTTTCATCCTTTTATCCTCTCTTTCTTTTACAGGGTTATTCACAAAAGGGTGAAGAGTTTGGAGAAGGCCGGAGAAGTGGGCAATCTAGGCAACATAGCTGAACTGGAAAGTGAGCTGAATTGGAGAATTTTTCCAAGTTGGCTATTTTGGCCTAGATTGTTCACTTCTCCGGCCTTCTTCAAACTCTTCACCCTTTTGTGAATAACCCTGTTATTCTCTTTCTCTATGGACTATGTTACCCCTACTGGTGGCGACATTCTCTCTTTAACACATTTCTTTGGCTATACTATCCTACTACTGTACACAATAAGACAACTCCTGTTTTCTAAGTTGTGTCATTGTAGGTGGCAGTGTTAAGATTTTTATTTTCCTTTTGTGCATTGTGGCTTAGCTTCCTCAATGTAATTTTCTATTCTGTTTGGTCCCTATGTTGGACTGCGATCGGCCTTTATACCCTTGACCTGGTTGTTGTATAAGTATATTGAGCAATTGTGTTGCAAGTATGTCTCTGTTACCAGTGTATTTGTTTCCTTAAGTGACATTCTTTTCTTTTTTTTAGGGGGCTATTCACAAAGCTGCCAAAGGCAGCCGAGTGAATAACTCAGCCGAAGTGAAGTGAGCCAAACAACGCTTGGCTATTCACTCCGGGCCCAGTACGGCTGATTTCAGCCATAAATCGGCTAAAATCAACACTACATCAGCTGCCTTCGGTCAGCCGAACATGCTCTGTATGTTCGGCTGAGGTGAAGTGCAGAAGGACTTCTACTCAGCTGACCAACATCTGGATTGGATGTGCTGAAGCTCCGACAGCTCATTGGCTGCCGTTCGCCCCTATTCTCATAGGGGCAGAATGGCAGTATGTGAATAGCCGAACACCGCCGAGCGGCATTCGACTCGGCTATTCCTGCTCGGTACCTCTGAGGTAACGAGCAGAATAGAAAAAGAGTGAAATGAAAAAAGAAAAAAAAATAGTTGAAGAATAATTTTACAAATGTAACAAAATAGGAACATTTAAAAAAATTTAAATAGTTTAAAGAAAAGAAAATTAAAAATAATTTTAAAAAACTGCCGGCAAAAGAAAAATAATTGGGCGGAGCTAGCAGTGACAGCTAGATCCGCCAAACTGTTTCCTATTGGCCGGCACCTGCTAGAGTCTTCTGTGATGGATCGGACAGAGTGGTGGAGGGATGGATGGGAAAGAGTGGGGTAAGATGGATCGGACAGAGTGGTGGAGGGATGGATCGGACAGAGTGGTGGAGGGATGGATCGGACAGAGTGGGGTAAGATGAATAGGACAGAGTGGTGGGATGATGGATCGGACAGAGTGGGGTAAGATGAATAGGACAGAGTGGTGGGAGGATGGATCGGACAGAGTGGGGTAAGATGAATAGGAAAGAGTGGTGGGATGATGGATCGGACAGAGTGGGGTAAGATGAATAGGACAGAGTGGTGGGAGGATGGATCGGACAGAGGGGTGGGATGATGGATCGGACAGAGTGGGGGGATGATGAATAGGACAGAGTGGTGGGAGGATGGATCGGACAGAGTGATGGAAAGATGGATCGTACAGAGTGATGGAAAGTTGGATCTGACAGAGTGGGGTAAGATGGATCGGACAGAGTGGTGGGATGATGGATCGGACAGAGTGGTGGGATGATGGATCGGACAGAGTGGGGTAAGATGAATAGGACAGAGTGGTATAGGACAGAGTGGGGGACGATGGATCGGACAGAGTGGGGTAAGATCAATAGGACAGAGTGGTGGGATGATGGATCGGACAGAGTGGGGGAGGGATGGATCGGACAGAGTGGGGTAAGATGAATAGGACAAAGTGGTGGGATGATGGATCGGACAGAGTGGGGTAAGATGGATAGGACAGAGTGGGGGACGATGGATCGGACAGAGTGGGGTAAGATGAATAAGACAGAGTGGGGTAAGATGAATAGGACAGAGTGGGGTAAGATGAATAGGACAGAGTGGGGTGAGATGGGATCGGACAGAGGGGGGGAGGGGTGGGTCGGGCATGGACAGAGTGGGGTAAGATGAATAGGACAGAGTGGTGGGATGATGGATCGGACAGAGTGGGGTAAGATGGATCGGACAGAGTGGTGGGAAAATGAACTGGACAGAGTGGGGGGAATGATGGAATGAACACATTGGGAATAGTGGAATTAGGTTTACATAGAGTCTGTACAGGGTTCAATTTACTAAAAAGAAAAGTGTGTAGCAGTCATAAGGGGTAAATTGTGTGCAGTGGGGTAGTCTGGAGGTCAGTGCAGCCCCTGGTTACATTGTGAGGCGTCACAAGTAGACGGTAGAAGAAGCTTGACCACGGTGAGGCGGCTTTCTTTTTTCTTGATACGTTCAATAATTACTTGAAGTATGAAAGAAAACCTGAAGTTGTAAACGGACTTTTGGGTCTGCTGCCGTAAAGCAAAAAAGCTTTGTGCTTTACCAAAGCAGTGCGGAGGCAAATAATGAATTCTCGACGCAAGCAATGGTATGCAGTTTTCTATGTTTCCATCCATGAACGTTGCGCTGTGTTTTTTTAAGATGTGATGCAATGCTTCAGCTTTTGTGTAACCCCTTCACATAACATGACATCATAGCGGTCATGCGAGTCGGCTATTGGGCATTTCAGTGGGAAAAAAAAGTCATGTAATCTGTCAGAGACAGTTCGGAGACAAGGTCTGAGATCCCAGCGTCTTAATGGGGAAAGTTTGGATGGCCACGATCTTACAGTTTTTACTCTTCTATGTAGAATATCTGTAAAAAAATAAGTCAAGGCAACTGGACTTGCTGTATTTTTCTTGAAGACCTTTCACTGGTCATCCAACCAGCTTTCTCAATTCAGAATGACTCGTACAAATTGAGAATTGAGAAAGCCGGTTGGACGACCAGTGAAACGTCTTCAACAAAAATACAGCATGTCCAGTTGCCTTGACTTATTTTTTTACAGATATACCATGTGACCTGGATGAATGAGAACCTTCACAGACATATCTTCTATGTGGATATTATTTTATATTTATTTTCATAAGAGAAGATGATCCAATCAGAAAACAACTTCCAACCGTCCCTTACTATTACATTGCATTAAAGAAGAACTATGAAATGAGTGAAAATCACTTATCCTCGTAGTTCGAGCCGACGTGTGACAATGAAACTGTCACAGGTCGGCTCAGTAGATCGGGAAGTGAGCGAACACATACCGTCGCTCGCTCACTTCTCGATCCTGTCCCTGCAGAGAGAGGTGACTGTCACTCACAGCTCCCCGCAGGGATTCCCCCCCTCCGCTCTCCGATCCTCCAGTGCTGACTGGCAGAAAGAACGGGGGAGGGGGCGGGTACAGCTGGCTCTGCCTCTAGATAGGCAGAGCCAGCTGTCACTCACGCAGCTGGGTAGAACTCGACAGTAATGTCACTATCCGTCCCGGCTGCGGCGTCTCAGTATACTGTGAGCTGTAGCTCGCAGTATACTGAGCTTTGGGTGACGGGAGGACGCTATTTTGTGTTCTCCCGTGACCCTTAGGAGAAATATGGGGAAAAATACTTACCCCATAGTTATCCCTTAAGCTGACATCTTGGTATAATTTACATTATTGTGTCTTCTGCCTCGGCATCAAATCAACCAAAGAGCATTCTGGGAAGAGAAATGACCTTTCATATACTCCTATACACAATGACCCCTGAGCGTCGCAATTCCCTTTATGAGAATATAATTATTCCAGCTGAGTCCAATAAAGGGAAACCGCGGGATTGTGGTAACATTTACCTGAAAACAATATTTAATGGGTCAAATTTAATAAATACTCACCGATGAAAAGAAAATCCCAGCACAATACTTCCACCGCAATGAACTGTCTATGGAAGATGATTTCACACAGATAAACCGCACAAACGTACAAAACCCGCCAATAAAAATGTTCATCGATAAAATGACTCACAAGGTAAATGCTTTGTATGGCAACCTCATACCCTGTGGCGCTGTACAAAGTGACGCAGACCCACACAGATAATATAAGTACCACAAAAACACAAAACAACTGCACAGTAAAAATGTACAGCATGTGTGAGCTTCAATGAGTAATCTGTCAGATAGGGGAGGAGGAAGCAGTGCTGGACCAGTAATCTGTATATAAGGTGACAGTGTGTGTCTTGTCAGATAGCGGAGGAGGAAGCAGTGCTGGATCAGTAATCTGTATATAAGGTGACAGGGTGTGTCTTGTCAGAGAGCGCAGGAGGAAGCAGTGCTGGACCAGTAATCTGTATATAAGGTGACAGGGTGTGTCTTGTCAGAGAGCGGAGGAGGAAGCAGTACTGGATCAGTAATCTGTATATAAGGTGACAGGGTGTGTCTTGTCAGAGAGCGGAGGAGGAAGCAGTACTGGATCAGTAATCTGTATATAAGGTGACAGGGTGTGTCTTGTCAGAGAGCGGAGGAGGAAGCAGTACTGGATCAGTAATCTGTATATAAGGTGACAGGGTGTGTCTTGTCAGAGAGCGGAGGAGGAAGCAGTACTGGATCAGTAATCTGTATATAAGGTGACAGGGTGTGTCTTGTCAGAGAGCGGAGGAGGAAGCAGTACTGGATCAGTAATCTGTATATAAGGTGACAGGGTGTGTCTTGTCAGAGAGCGGAGGAGGAAGCAGTGCCGGATCAGTAAGCTGTATATAAGATGACAGTGTGTGTCTTGTCAGAGAGCGGAGGAGGAAGCAGTGCCGGATCAGTAAGCTGTATATAAGATGACAGTGTGTGTCTTGTCAGATAGTGGAGGAGGAAGCAGTACTGGATCAGTAATCTGTATATAAGGTGACAGTGTGTGTCTTGTCAGAGAGCGGAGGAGGAAGCAGTACTGGACCAGTAATCTGTATATAAGGTGACAGAATCTTTATAGAACCCTGACTCCACCTTCTGTAATCAGTTCACATACAGCAAACATGTAGGAAGGAAGCTGCCGCTGCTTCTCTCTGTATTTTGTAGCTTCTGTCTAAATGGGTTTCTATGTTTCTGGCCAGTGATCATGTGTGTGGTCTGTACGGTGTCCAGTGATCATGTGTGTGGTCTGTACGGTGGCCAGTGATCATGTGTGTGGTCTGTACGGTGGTCAGTGATCATGTGTGTGGTCTGTACGGTGTCCAGTGATCATGGGTGTGGTCTGTACGGTGGTCAGTGATCATGTGTGTGGTCTGTACGGGGACTCTGTGCAATCTCTGAAGTCAGGAGCACTGTACATAGAGATTTTGCATCACCCCAGGATTGGGGGGGAGGGGGGACTCCTGTCACATGATCCTCTCCTCCACTTTAAGGGCACTTCAGCCAAAAAACACGATTTTTCATTTGATGGCCAATTTAAATCCGGCCCGAGTCTCCCTCCGCTGCTGGCGCCGCACCAGAACGCCACTTTGGCTCGCGTTCAGTTGCAGGAAGACGCCAAGCAGGAATCTGTAATTTTATGAGCATTTAGATTTTTCGGATGAAGCCAGATTGTTGAAACGTTTCTCCTGTACTGGGGGGGGGGCTTGGAGCGGAATGACTTCACTCACCCCTTGTGTTCTGAGGTCCGTGGAGAAATATCGCTCACTGAAGACGAGGATTGCGTCCGGCGCATCTTCAAAGTCGGAATCTTTCTCTGATTTATCACGCGGGCAAATAACATGGAGATTCTATCTGATGTCAGGTCCAATCTACGTATATGTATCTGTGTATAGCTTCCGGGTATCACAGTGCACCCCCTGACAATGCCTTCATCTGCTTTTCCCTCCACAAGGGCGGCGCCAGATTTGTTCAGGCGTCGTCCAGGGTTGCCATCTACTTCCTAGACTGTGATGCCAGATCGGAGATGACACATTCATATAAATCCTGGTGCAGATCCTGGCGACAGCTCCCATTTCCAGGTGTGGGGCAGTCTCCAGTTCAAGGAGAGACACCTTCTGTGTTGGGTCCTACTTTGTAAATAGGGGTAGACATTCGGGAGGGAGACACAGCTGGGGGGGCCTATGAGAGCTGAGAGAATTAGGGAGTCATCCAGCTCCTTATTGAGGACTGCTAGACAGTAACAAGCGACCGCTGGTCGAGAGACGCGGCGCCAGCTGCCATATTGTTGCAAGGGAACCAGTTACAAGAAATGTCATGTTACAGTGGCACATACCCAGGGCTGGATTTACTATCTCCGCTGCCCCAATGCCAGCTTCCTCAATGCGCCCCCCCTGCATACAAGTGATCTCAGCGACATGGCAGAGATCACTTGTACAAAACAAGCGGCGGCTTCCCCGCTGTACATTTAGCTCTGCTTGCCCAAAGCCGGGCTAAATGTAGAAAACAACTACCCGCCCGGTGCCCGGAACTGCATGTCCTGGGCATCAGGAGATAGGAATTCCACACCCCTGCTGCCCCTCTACACCCTGCTGCCCCGAGGCCGTGCCTTGGTTGGCCCTGTGGGAAACACGGCCCTGTACATACCCTCACGACCTGGCAGTGCCCAGCTCCCCATGCCCTTTGTTTGACATGCCCTTGCCTATCAGCCTTGAATATGAATAGAATTGATATGGAAGATTCACCTCCTATTTCTCATTGCAGTTTAGCAATTGGGAGCATTCCGAACTCGCCAGACAGTGAACCCAAACAGATCCGCCCATCACGACCTGCAATAAAGGATTGTTAAAGAATTATCTAATCTTTAGATTCACCGCAATTAGGATATATAGCCCATGGTGGGATAAGGGGGGGGGGGTGCCAACTACCTATCACAATGATCAAGAACACAGAAGAGTCCACGCATGATCAAGGCTATGATGTGGTATTAATATATTAATATTTGGATACATTAGAATATACTGCATATACTGCTGTGTCCTATTTGCTGGGGGGAGGGGGGTTCTCCTGCCCCGAGATAGCGTCCGGTGTCCATAACCGCCCCGGGCAGCTTTATAAATGGGCACAAGTGTCACAATTGACATTCCCTCAGATATAATGCCGGCGTTGTATCACTCTCAACGCTTTACAAACAGCCTCTTGAGAGAAGCAGCGGGACTCTTCTCCATTGTTCGGTTGCGCGCTGTACGTTGTGAGAGTAATACGCAATTAATAGACCCGGCTGGTAATTATTAATCAGCTCTTTCTATTTAAAGATGCTTTGTAACAGGCGGCGGTGGAGGGATAATGTATCTCAATGTCACGGGCCGATAGAGGACGTGGAAATGTGGCGGCCTGATCTGCAATGATTTCATGAAGTTGCCGAGCCAATCATTTTCACCCGGGGTCACCGACACCACGCAAGGCTTTCCGAGCAGATGGAAGGCAATGTGTCCGTAGGATAGGCAGAGCCGCATTTACACCTCTGGGGCGTCAGGGAGGAACTACGTTGGTGCAAAGGTTCCCTGTGCCGTGCAGTCATCGCAGATCCTCCTCTTACCTGTCCTTTGTGTACTCACACCGCACTATGTACTGAATAAAGCTTTATGTCTTTTAAAGGGTATCTATAATCAAAGACTACAAATAAATCTGTATTTCCATATTGAATTTCCATAAGTTCTGTCCCCACTCCTAATAACCGGATCCAGCTAGAAGCTTACACTTACTTATTGAAGATGCCCATAGGGTGTTCCTTAATGCACTGACACCATTTCACTCAGCCCTGTGAATATGAACTTCCTGGTGTCACCACTCTCACAGAAAATGCCTTCTGAGCTGCAACTCAACGTCTGAACAGTGTAACATTATCATTGCCTGCTGGAAGCGATGCATGATGGGATATGAAGTCTTGAACAAGGTAACAATATCTTTGCCTGCTGGAAGCGATGCATGATGGGATATGAAGTCTTGAACAAGGTAACAATATCTTTGCCTGCTGGAAGCGATGCATGATGGGATATGAAGTCTTGAACAAGGTAACAATATCTTTGCCTGCTGGAAGCGATGCATGATGGGATATGAAGTCTTGAACAAGGTAACATTATCTTTGCCTGCTGGAAGCGATGCATGATGGGATAAGAAAGAAAGAAAGAAAGAAAGAAAGGGAAATGTAAGGAGGAAAGGAAGAAATATAGGAGGAAAGAAAGAAAGAAAGAAAGAAAGAAAGAAAGAAAGAAAGAAAGAAAGAAAGAAAGAAAGAAAGAAAGAAAGAAAGAGAAAAGGAAGGAGGGAAGGAAAGATGGCAAGAAAGAAAGGAATGATGTAAGGAGGAAAGGAAGAAAGGGAAAGAAAGAAAGGAAGAAAGGGAAAGAAAGAAAGAAAGAAAGAAAGAAAGAAAGAAAGAAAGAAAGAAAGAAAGAAAAATACATTTATTTTGTTTCCTCAGGTTCGGGCTTTATTTTCCTGGTGGAGCTCTGACTCTCTGACTCTCTGAATCTCTGACTCTGACTCTCTGACTCTCTGACTCTCTGTCGCGGTGACTTATTGCTTTGCCTTGAGCGTGGTATCCGGCTCTCTATGCGCTCTCTCCCTCAGTTACATGATGGCAGCCGCTCCATACTGCTGGCTGGGATCCTTGGCTAATCACTGACTGGGTGTCGGTCAGTCATTTTTTCTGCGCTCATGAAGAAAGGAAGCGCGGAAGGAAAGAGGATTAGAAGGTTTAGTCGGAGTCTCGTGCTGGATTTCCGGATCTTACTGTCAGAATGAGCTCAGATATAGAAAGTTCGTACCGTGTTGTCACATTTATATTAATGAAGCGAGCTGCTGAAAGTCGGGCTCCAGGCAGAACTCGGACTCATGTAATGTGCCCGGTTATTTACACATCTGGTTTTTGTTCTGCGTTCCGATGAGCTTCTTGGAAAAAGAAACTAATGAGATTGTGGGAGCAGCCAGGCGGGGGGAGGTTTGTTCTACTCCGGGGGATGATTTACTAAAGGCAAATAGGCTGCTCGCTGTGCCAGGGAAATAGATAGATAGAAGCTAGATAGATAGATAGATAGATAGATAGATAGATAGATAGATAGATAGATGAGAGATAGATAGATAGAGAGATAGATATAGATAGATAGATAGATAGATAGAGAGAGAGAGAGAGAGAGAGAGAGAGAGAGAGAGAGATAGATAGATAGATAGATAGAGAGATAGATATAGATAGATAGATAGAGAGAGAGAGAGAGATAGAGAGATAGATAGATAGATAGATAGATAGATAGATAGATGAGAGAGAGATAGATATAGATAGATAGAGAGATAGATAGATAGATAGATAGATAGATAGATAGATAGATAGATAGAGATTTCCTGCGCACACCGTGACTATACATTTCCAGGCACTATGATTGTATTGCTGTTTAATAACAACAAACCCTGACCGGCACCTGGTGACATATTGTGACACCGCAATGGGGATGATTTACTGAAGGCCGCTGACTGTGCAGAAGATTTATCCTTTAGCTCAGTGATTGTGGAGAAAATTCACTTTGCAAAGAATATCCAATCACATGCAAGGAAAATGAAAAAACAAAACAGGGGTTTTGCTTGCACGTGATTGGATGATGGAAGTCAGCAGGGCTTCACCTCGTTCACTAAGCATATCTCTATCTATCTATCTATCTATCTATCTATCTATCTATCTATCTATCTCTCTTTCTCTCTCTCTCTCTCTCTCTCTCTCTCTCTCTCTCTCTCTCTCTCTCTCTCTCTCTCTCTATCTCTCTATCTATCCATCTATATCTTGTTCTAGTAATAGTCGTATTATTCAGTCCGATTATCTAGAACGTCTTTTATTTAACACATCGGTCCCCATAAACAGGGCTGGGAGTTTTCCTCACTTGCACGCGGTAATTTTCTGCACTCACCGTCCTTTGCTGTTGTTCCGCGTTGGTAATTGCGCAGGTTTCTGTGTTCACAAATGCTGCAATTACACGCTGTGCCGCTGAGGGTAAAACATTCTCTCACACACGTCTTCTTTCTCCTGAAATTCTTTTAGTGAAAAAAAACCTGAATGATTTGCCATCCCCGGGGGGGATCCGATGTATGGAATTATCCGCAGTAAAACGCACTCACTCGGGGTGCTACGTCAGCTGTATAGGATGATGTCCCGACACAGGCCATACTTTTCAATGGGCGATCGATCGGCTGATGTCCCCGCGGGGAGCGCAGGCCTCTTTGCAAGGCAAATGGCGGAAGATCAGAGGTTTGAATAACGCCGCCATGTTTTCACAGCTTCACAAATCAAATCATAGACCGGGCCGTACGGAAGAGCAGAATCCGTCACACGGAATGATCATAATGCAGTCGGCGAGTCCCCGGCCAGCGCGTCCTGTAGAAAGATAAAAATGGACTTCTGAGACAATAAGTTGGAGTTTAAAGTGAAATGAAAAGATGGAGATTCACTGGAGGGAGAAGAGTGCGACGTGCGCAGCGTCCGTTTATAGAATGATGCCGAAACTCTAAATGTTCTAAACCTATCAATCCAGCAGCCCTCATGCGTGCAGGGCCGGAGTTACTCTCTCTGTTGCCCCAAGGCCAGGTTCCTCAATGCGCCCCCTACCCAACAACACCCCCCCCAATGGAGAATGGCAGACCTGCAGGCTGCATACAAGTGATCTCAGCGACATCACTGAGATCACTTGTACAAAACAAGTGGCGGCTTCCCCGCTGTACATTTAGCCCTGCTTGCCCAAAGCCGGGCTAAATGTAGAAAACTACCCGCCGGCAACTGCATGTTCCGGGCATCAGAAGATAGGAATTCCACACCCCTGATGCCCCTGTACTCCCTGCTGCCCCAAGGCTGGGCCTTGGTTGGCCTTGTGGGAAATCCGGCCCTGGGGATGCGACCCGCACCGGGTAAAACCATCAGGGGGACACACCGACATGACTGATAGTCATTTTGGTGTCCCCCACTCTGAAAAGTCCGGCACCCGGAGAGCCCTACAGCTGCACGAAAGAAGAGGGGACCCAGCGGGAATAAGGCATGATGTCTCATCCTCTCTTTGCCGGCGTCCATCACCAAGGTGGCTGCCGGCAGTTAGGTGCACATGACGTTATTACGCACATGACGTCATGTGTATACATAATGAGGTGCGTACCTGGTGACACCCAACCTGGTGACACCGCTGGGTGTGAACGGGGACTAACACTAAGGCCCCGTTCACATTGAGCGATTTATCGCGGGGTAATTCCCGCGATATCGCGCCAATTTACCGCGCGATATCGCTCTCCAATGCTTCTCAATGGGGCAAAGGGTCCAGCTGTCGCAGGTCGTGTGTCGCTACAGCAGGACCCTTTTTGGAGCGGATTTAGCCGCGATTCAAGCTTGCTCAATGCAAGCATTTGCGCGACAAATCGCGCAATATCGCGCAAAATGCAAATCGCGCGACAAACGCGCGATTTGCGAATCGCGCAGTGTGAATGGGGCCTAAGCCCTTGCATGTGTGTGAATGCTCGGCAAAGTTTGCGTAGTGGCGCGCATTGACACAAAACATTAAAAATTCGTGACGCGATTGCAATGCCATTACCTATCTGATCTGATATTTGTTTTGCTGCATTTTAGTAACACTAAAGCTGACTGTACACACAGCACATCCATAACACCACAATGACAGCACCATCTTTTTTCAGGCATCACCCAGGGTCGCCTCCTACTTCCTGGACTGAGAAGCTGGCTCAGAGGTGACACAATCCTATAAATATTGGTGCCTGTGCAGTTCTTGGATTTGGTCAGAAAAGCTTGACACAGATCAGCTCCTGCTGAAATCTCTCACCTTGTGACTGGCTGCAAAGTTACAATGTACAGACTGATCACTGGAGGAGGGGAGACTGAGGAAATGCTTCCTTCTGCCTGCAGCAGACTGATGACATCATCTCAGCCTAGGCAAAGTCACTGGACTGGAGCCTATAAATGCCTTTTTAATGATAAGCGGTGGAGCTTTTCTGAAATGTTATGATGTTGCCGTTTATTGTGACAAGTCAGGAGTTTATGGATCCTGGGTGATGTCTGAATAAAGATGGCTCTGTAATTGTGGAGGGAAAAGCAGATGAAGGTGTTGTCAGGGGGAGTCCTGAGATCTCTATGAAGGGTAATAAATACCTGGAAGGGTCACACTGACACATTACAATGTATACACTTATCATGGAACAATGTATCTGGTTCACTATAACTCCTCGCGGCTTCCGCAGGTCTCCACCAACCGTCACGCCGAACGCTCACCTATTGTATCACATCGCTTTTTTTTTTTTTTCTTGCTCGCGTGAATGACGCCAACTCCTACCTGCAGCAGAGGAGCTATTATCGCTCCGACAGGAACCTGCAGGGTAAATTACGAGTCCCAGCGGCTTTAATTAACAAATTTCCTTTTCCGAGGAAGCCAGGAAAGAAAATTCATCCCCAAAACATAATTTCTTCTTTAAACTCCAGATTCCACGAAAGATCGGTTCCTAATTAATCCCGGCGGATAGATTTTATGAAGGCGTCCCCCAAGCCGTGCACCGCCGCGCAATAATTTAGAAACACAAAACGGCGATTTTTCTTCTACATTTCCTTTTTTTTTAGGTCTAAAAATAAACCTCAACGTTTTTCTCAGGGGCGTAAACAGAAACGGCCCCCAGAGGAGAAACCGTATGAGGGCTCGGGGCTCTCCCGGCTTCCTCTTAAAGAGGAACAGCACCATCAGTAGTACCCGCCACCCCCTGGCACAATTAGCAGCATCCGTCACCCTACCCAGTACCATCAGCAGCACCTGCCACCCCCCAGCACCATTAGCAGCACCCGTCACCCTACCCAGTACCATCAGCAGCACCTGCCACCCTTCAGCACCATTAGTGTAGCGGGAAACAGCTTTTGGGAAACCAGCAATGGACTCCGGACACAGACTTCAGGAATACAAATCTTCTTTATTCTCTGCAGAGGACTCAGGTGACTACCATCTCCAATTCCTCAGTGGCCCTTTAAGGGCGGTCACTACATATATATAACAACAATTATGTCACATTACATATTTCTAATACACATATTTCCTTTACAGCTCTAAGCCAATCAGCAAGCAGCATTTGCAATTTTACCATTTATGGTTTATGTATCCTGTCACAACCTTTTTGTCATAAACTCATGATCGATTACTATTAGTCTTGCGAGAAGGGGGAGGGGGATCTAAGTCACAAGATACTGTCATCAGCATTTTTAGTTGCAAAATTACACTCTAGGACAAAAGTCAGACGGCCTTTTACACACTGATGCTCTCTTTTGCATGTGTGGTTGAAATGCAAGAAGGAGGGAGGGGGGGTCAGAGGCCTCATTATATGTAGATACAAAAAACATGAATATTTAAATATATTTAGCCATATTATCTGCTGCCACATTAGCAGCACCCGTCACCCTAACCAGCACCATCATCACCTGCCACCCCCACCCCCCATCTTCCTGTTCATTTATGAATGGGGACATAGTAAATGAATGGGGACATAGTAAATATTTACTATCTGCTCTCCTTATGAATGAACAAGAAGTACTATACATTATTTCCTGTTCATTCATGAATGGGGACATAGTAAATATTTACTATCTGCTCTCCTTATGAATGAACAGGAAGCAGCTCAGTACAGAGGCTTCCTGCCCATTCATGACTGGGTTGCTAGTAAATATTTAATATCTCCAGATTATGGATGAACAGGAAGCCTCTGTACTGAGAGCTTCCTGTTCATTGAGTGCTGGGACTGCGGAAAAGTTATTTTGGGATTTGGGCCTGACAGATTTTAACATTTCGGTCTTAAAATGTAATTTCGGTGCATCCTGAGTTCTAACGCTTTCCTATTGTATCCAAATCTGAAAACTAAATAAATGTTATAACTTTCTAAGAGGGAAGACTCCGGGTACAATCTCGGCAGTCACAGAGGGGTGCGACTTCTCCCTCGCCATGGCCTGCAACCCGTCTGTACCACATGATAGGTCCTGGCCCTGGGGGTGAGCGCCGTGCGGTGATCTATGTGTTCGGAATTCAGACAGTCCCACACGCTACATGTAGACTTAGTGACATTTCATGCCGACAAAACCTTGTTATTTCTTTTTTTTTTTTCACACTGCGAATCATTTTCCTCTGATATGGAGAAATTGTCGCCGTTCCGTGTCTGCCTCCCTCCCGCCGCCGTCCAGGTTTTTGGAATGAGATATACCATTTTCTGAAATGGAGAAATTACATATCAGCCTATTAGTCACTTTAAATGCAAAGCAGAGCGCACGGCGGACGGGGCCGGAGTAATGCATTCCAACATAAAATGATATGAGGCCAGGCTGCGGGGAGGAGGAGGAATATAGAGAGGAACGCAGAGCTGACATTTACAGGGGCGCAGTGATGCTGAAACGAAAAAAAAAAAGAGATGAGAACTTACAATGATAATCTCATCGGCGAGAAGTTTTCTATGAAGAAAAATGGATATTGCACAAAAAAAAAATTGCAAAATTGGAAACTACCTGAGTGTTGAAGAAATGAATTTTATGTGTTCTCACCACCGGCAAACTATCATGAGGGCAGGGGGTGGAGCCTGCGTGGTGACTTGGGAACCTGGGAGCTGCGTGCACCCAGGGATAACATGCTAAGACTCACACATTCTAAAAGGCAACAAATAGACATGTGCCATTCATTTCCAAAATTTGGACATGCGGACACATCCGAATTTCCGAATCCCAATGCATCCGAATGTGTCGGAATCTGGATTTCCGTTTCCGAATTTCGGATACCGTCTGAATTTCAGTCAAAAACTAAACTGAATCAGACATGTGACTTTTCTGGCCAATCAGATGTGTTTTCGGTTTAATGCATCAGAATGGGTCTGAACTCGAATTTTCGTTACGGCGACATGGGAGCCATATACAGTATATACATAAGCTGAGGCTCCTAGACCCGAATTGCATTCGGGATCCGAATTCCCGAATTGCATTTGGGAGCTCCTGAATGCCAGTCGGGTCTGGGAGCCTCAGCTTTCGTAATATATGTATATGGATCCCATACCCGAATAGCATTCAGGAGCTCCCAGATGCTGTTCGGAAATTCGCATCCCGAATGCCATTGGGGTCTGGGAGCCATATTCATATATTACTAAAGCTGAGCCTCCTAGACCCCAATGGCATTCGGGATGCGAATTTCCGAATAGCATCTGGGAGCTCCTGAATGCGATTCGGGTATGGGATCCATATACATATGTTACGAAAGCTGAGCCTCCTAGAACCAAATGGCATTTGGGAGCTCTCGAATGCAATTCGGAAATTCGGATCCGGAATACCATTTGGGTCTAGGAACCTCAGCTTTTGTATTAATATCTGTATACGGTTTTCTGTGGTATTCGCAACAAATATTCGCAAACTCATCCGAAACTAACGAAAATTCGGATTTCGTCCGAATCCGAAACCTTAACTGAATTGAATTTCAGATCCAAATCCCGAAATATTGAAGTATCCGAACCGAACTGAATTTTTCCGCAGCTTACTTGTCTAATAGCAAAACATAGACAAGATGTCATCTATGTCTAGCTAAGCTGGTATTATAAATGACCCACAACTGCCGAACATAGAGAGATCTATGATGTTAATGGTAAAGGGGGTTGGAAGTTGGCGCTGTGGTCTGGTTTTTTTCGCACCTTCCTATTGGTTGAACAATTTAAAGGGAGCCCTCAAAGGCCAACATGGAAGAGTTAGTGGAGGTGGGTTGACCTCCTAACTCAAGTCATTATTTGCATATTAGAGATCTGGGGGATGGTCTCTGGGAAAAAGGTACGTTCAACCACATCCAAGGAAACCATTACATTTTTAATACTGGTTTACCCAGTGGTAGGTCCCTTTAAGCTTTATGTAGATATGCTATCTGGCCAAAAGTCTGTGGACACCTGAACATTACACCTATATGATCTTGTTGGATATCTCATTCCAAAACCATAGCCATTAATATGGAGTTGCCCTCTCTGTGCAGAAGCAATAGTCTCCCTGCAGAGGTCCAACACATTCCCAGCTTAGTCAGAACCAGAGCTCTGCAATCAGCAAAGCTCATGCTCCCCACTGAATGGATTGCTCCACCATTGCTTTGGTAGGGAGTGTTGCAGACGACTGCTTCCACACAAAGAGCAAGGGTCCTTCTCTGTAGCATGATGGCAGGGGATAGGCTTATATACTCAGACTGTCACGGTTCAGCTGCAGACTTGCAGCTGAGCTGTTACTTGTAGTTCTACAAGTATATGCAGACCTCTTACCCCTGGTTCTGCAGGCATGCAGGGCTTTGCTGTTGCTTGTAGTCCTCCAGGCATGTGCTCTGAGCCTTACTAGCTCTTGCACCCACTGGCGTAACTACCGCCATAGCGACCCACACGGTCGCTATGGGGCCCAGATCAGAGGTGGGCCCGGGGCCGGGGCCAGATTAACATAGGGACGCGTGGAGTTCTGCTTCGGGTCTGCCCCTGCAAATAGGCTCGGCCGGGAGTCGGAGGAGAGACCGGTGACACAGGCACTGCCGTTTATCATGAGGAAGGGGGGCGGGGGATGTCTTGAAGTTGGTGCGCTGCGAATGGCACATGGTGGAGACCCCGTACCTTGTGGCAGTGTGTATTGTGACCTGGGATCAGCACGCAGCCAAGTCCATCTCCACCATCATGAGCTCTGGTGAACACCAGCTGGCCCTTAGATTCCACGTCCTGGGGGACCCCATGCCACCTACCTAGCATTTCAGCACCCTGCCTAGTACCTTGACCTACCAGCCTATTCTGTCTTCCACTGCCTCATTCAGTTCCCCTGCTCTGTTCCCTGCTTGTACTCCAGCTCTGGGAGTCGTCAGCCTTCACAGCTTGCAGCCTTTTCTCTAAGTGTCCCTGCCAGTGTAGTAGAAAGGATCCACATATCTGATTCCAGTTTATACCCGTGAGCGCTGATCCGTGACACAGACTGTGGTTCACACCTGAAAACCCATGTTTGCCTATGGACATGGTTCTCACCTGCGCGTTTACCGCGCGTACGATCGCGCGGTAAAACGCCATACGCCCAAAGAAGTACATGAGCTTCTTTGGGGCGTATTAACGCACGCATCCTGCTGTATCCATCAGGCTACAGCCGGATACCCCCTCGGAAACTTGTGTTTCCAGCGCGTTTCTTTTACCGCAAATCGCGGTAAGAAACGTGCGGCAAACGCGAGTTTCCAATACGCTAAGGTGTGAACCCAGCGTTAAGCTTTTAGAAGCTGCATGGCCTGGGTTTCACCAATCACAAATGACTAGATTATACTGCACTCTTGGCTCAGCTTTGGATCAGGAGGACACTGTTAGAACATGATAAATGTGTGTTTGGTTGTGCACAACTATTCTTCTCTTTTTCACATAGAAACAATGTTTTTAAGCATTGACTCATAGGGGCTGGTTTATAAATCTCCCACCCATTGTATAGCCGGTGGAATGCCATTCACTTGACACAACTGCTACTAGATGGAGCTAAGGAGCATAGGAAATCTATGCTCCTCAGAGCCATCCAGTAGAGGTAGAGCAATGCGAAAGACATTCACCCAAAGATTGCCAGTAAGATTTATAAATCAGCCCCATATTGATAAGATTACTTACATCTAATAAAAAAAAGAGCATGAATACGCCAATATATCCCCTCTAAGACCCTCGTCCTATTTCTAAATTTAGCGAGTAATTATCACAGGTGGGAGTGTGGATACCTTTCGCTCACATCACACTGTCACACTTGTAATGAAGCAGAGACATCAGTATCACCTCGTATCAGTCAGACTTCATCAGAAGATAATTAATTCATGTCAAGCACCATATAATTAACAATTAACTACACCATATAGACTTCACAGCGCTGACATGTAAAGTCTATTTACCTGAATGATATTCATTCAGAGGTATAAAACCCTCAGCAACAAAGAATGGAGCCCACAAAGTAGCAGACAAGAAAAATCTGTGTTATGAACTGTTTAGATGGTTTCACTCAATAGAGAGAATATGGAGTCTCATTCAAAATAACACATTTATCTTTTTTTTTCCCTTGGCTTTTATGTGGCTGCAATGTGTTGATCTGCAGAATGAACAGAAAACCGAGAAAAAAGTCCACCGTTCTTCCAAAAAGAAAGTCCACCCTTCTTCCTAGAAGAAAGTCCACCCTTCTTTCTTGAAGAAAGTCCTCCCTTCTTCCTAGAAGAAAGTCCACCCTTCTTTCTTGAAGAAAGTCCTCCCTTCTTCCTATGAGAAAGTCCACCCTTCTTTCTTGAAGAAAGTCCACCGTTCTTCCTAGAAGAAAGTTCACCCTTCTCCCTAGAAGAAAGTCCACCCTTCTTTCTTGAAGAAAGTCCTCCCTTCTTCCTATGAGAAAGTCCACCCTTCTTCCTAGAAGAAAGTCCACCGGTTAGGATCCAGAGCGCCTCCAGGTGGCGATGGAGCTAAGTCCTGCAGTTCCTGTGCTCACCTGCGGGTGTCTCCCAGCTGCCAGCACTTAGCCATCACCTGGTGCTTCCTGGGAGGATATTTAACCACTTCAAGACCAGGTGTTTAGACCCCCTTCCTGGCCAGGCCATTTTTCAGTGTTCAGCGCTGCAGTCCTTTGACTGACGCTTATTCCGTCAAGCAACGCTGTACTGAAATGAATTTTAGACCATTTTTTGGGGACAGATAGGGCTTTATTTTGGGGGTATTTAATCACCACTGGGGTTTTTATTTTTTATTATAATTAGCAAAAATTACAGAAAATTTTGAAAAAAAAAAGTTTTTTTTTACATTATGTTAGGAAACATTTATTATTAACCAGTTTTTTGGTAAAATATAAAAGATCGGGTCACGTCGGGTAAATAGACACCAAACATGTCAAGCTTTAAAATTGCGCGCACCCGCGAAATTGCAGAAAACTACCATACCCAAAATTGGCCATAGGCGACGCTTTAAAAGCTTTTACCGCTCATCAGTTTAGTGTTATCAGTGATTGATGGCCCTAGAATTATTGCTCTCACTGCGACGTTCGCGGCGATATGTAACATGTGCGGCGTAATGGGCGCAATCGTCTTTTTTGCACGTATGCGCCCCCGACGCATGTTTGCATGCGTGTATGTATGGGTGCGGACTTTAAAAAATGTTTTGGTTTTTTTATTCTTTTTTTATGTGTAACTTGAAATTTGGGGGAGGGGGGGGGACTTAAATTTTTTTTTCCACTAAACTTTATTGCTATCACATACGGGGGCTAATAAAACCCCCTTATGTGATAGCAAAATATGTGACAGGTCCTCTTTATGGAGACATCAGGGGTCTCCAAGACCCCTAATGTCACCTAGGACCCCCCCAAAAGAAGCTGATGAAGCACAGATCTGCTCCATCAGCTTCTTTCCAGCTTCTGAAGCTGGAGAGTGACACAAGAATGCGGAAGTGATGTATTATACAACACTTCCGCATTCTTGCAGAGGAGAGGGGACCGGAGGGAGCTCGTGTACCGAGCTCTCTCTGATCCCTGTGACACAGCCGACTTGCTGATTCCTTAGTAGATCGGGAAGTGAGCGAACACATACCGGCGTTCGCTCACTTCTTGATCCTGTAACACAGGGGAGGGACTGGATTCCCCCCTTCCAGCTCCAATCCTCCAGCGCTCACTGGCGGAACGGACGGGGGAGGGGGCGGGTACAGCTGGCTCTGCCTCTAGATAGGCAGAGACAGCTGTCACTCAAGCAGCTTGGCGGATCCAGACATAGTTGTCGGGATCCGTTTCAGCTGCTGCGTCTCAGTATACAGCTCGCGGTATTGCTTTGGGTGATGGGAAGACGCTAGTTTGTGTCCTCCCGTTACCCTTACGAGAACTATGGGGAAAAGCCCTAACCCCATAGTTCTCCTTTAAACCCTCTCTGCAGTCAGGACGAGAGCTCAGTATCCTGTTGTTTCCTTTGAGTCCTGAAGTCCTGTTTCCATTTCCTGCAAATTCTGAGCCCTGTTCGCTGCTTGTTGTCCTGAGCCGTTGCCTGCTTATGTTCCTGAGTCCTGTTGCCCAGCTCCCCAGGTTTTCCTGCCCTGTTATACCCTTTGTGGGTATTCTGCAGTGTTCTCCTAGTTTTGGTTACTTTATATTATCTGTTGTATGTGCTTGGGTGTGTATTTAGTTGGTTATTGCTACTTAGTTAGGGTTTGTGTTATGTTTTGCTTCGCTTTGTATAAATAAAATATATATATAAGCTCAATAGGCCTGGTCTGGTGTGGTCACTCATTTGGTCCACCCGTGGTGGTATACCTGCATGCGGTGTGAGAACACCTGCGCACGGTACCCATGACACCACCCTTCTTCCTAGAAGAAAGTCCACCTTTCAAGGACAGACTTCTAGAAATTTCTCTAACCAATGCTGGGCAATTTCATGGCATCACATCACTCATTGGTCCTATTTTTAACCCTTGAACTGCTGAATTATCACTATGGTAGATTGGATTGGTTACACCAATAGGGAAAATCAGTAGGTTCCTCGCCAGAACCTTATAGTAGGTCATCAGAGAGGATTTACAGCTAGAACAAAATGCTGTACCACAACACAAAAGTCTTTATTTTCAAGGAAACAAAAATATTTTGCTTTATTTATTTTTTTATATGTTTGATTTTATCCTTTGGGTTTTTTTATGATTCACTGGAGTCAGTTTAAAGTGTCACAATATCAGTAAAGACTCCACTGACAATTTGATAATTTGACCCAAAATTTGCTTTGCCAAAAAGCCCCCAAAAACTAACACCACAGACGCAGAAATCACCAATAAGAGGGTTTAGGTGGATTTAGGTTTTTTTTTGGGAGGTTAGAAAGTTCAATTTCTCAATATTCTAAACCCATTTTGAAATATGTCTTGAAAATTATATTTCCTTTCCAAGAGGCATCCTTATTCCTAACAGATATTATCTGGTTTGTGCCTTTCAACAGAGCACCTCCATTGGTCTACATCAGGGGTAGGCAAACTCTGGCCCTCCAGCGGTGGTGAAACTAATCCCATCATGCATCTGCCTCTAGGAGTCATATTTGAGGCTGTCAGAGTCGATCAATCTATCTACCTAAAGAAAGCAAACTTATTGAGACCAATGCCATCAGTAATGACATCTGAAAGGACTAGCAGGAGGGGGTTTAGAACCCTCCTTCACCCTCCACCTCTGTTGAGTCTGTCTGGTGCCACTACTGTGATTCCCCCAACCTGTGAACCACTCCAAGGTCCAATGTATTTAGAGTCAGAGGTTTTTGGGCATCTGGTGCTCCTTGCAACCCCATTCAGGCCCAAAACCGGATCCTCCATGAGTCAGCGTAGGGGACCATTGGATGTCTAGTGGGTCAAGCTGGATCTAGGCCCCATTTCTTCTAATCTGTTTCTGGCCAGATCAATAACTAAAAGACAATCTTATCCTAAAGGCAATCATAAACTCATAAGTAGGTTGATAACATGGGTGAAACAGGGCAAGATATACCCTGGCTTCCCGCTCAGATTTGTTGCTAGAGTTTTATTGAATATTTAAATCTGAACACAAGCCCAGTTGTGAGTGGTCCTCCTTAAAGGGCACCTGCACCCTAATTATGTACATTAAAGTATTTACATTTTCTGAGCAAGCAGTAAAAGCACTTTAAAACAAGCCCTTACTGACCTCTGTAGCTGTAGGTATTGTGGACAAATTAAAGTCTCTTTAGTCCAAATTTAAAGTCTCTCTATTCCAAACCCAACCTTTTGTTCGCTTCAGGTGGGTTTTGCATTTCCATACAAATGTATGTGGGAGCAAAACCATTTTGAAGCAGGTCAATAGCAGGTCAGAAAGAGGTCACCTGCAGGTCCAATGCATCTTCCAATGAATTCTGAATGATATCAGATTGTCTCAAACTGATTCCATTTACACAAGTCCAAAGCCCAGCACAGGCCCTTACACTCACCTCTTGTTCTAGTGACAACTGTAAAATGTTGAATTTCTTTCTGTCTTGTTGATAATGGGTAACAGCAGTAGAGGGGTGAATCTTCCCAGCATGGACAATCCCCTATCCAAAACTAAAATATAAAGACGTTTTGACTTTACGAACACTTTCATCTTCAGCATTTACATTAGAAGCCCTGAAATCTGAGTTTGTAGCCTGTTTGCCCTTCATTCACATTTGAGCAGTGGCGGAACTATCACTATAGCGACCCAGGCACAAGGGGGCCCGGCCAGGACGAGGAACAACGTGGTCTCCCTGATGCCGTGCAGGCCGCCTGGGTCACTTTGGCATCGCAGGCTGCTGGCTGTCGCTGGCGGTTGTGAGTGACAACCTCCAGTGATCTGTGCAGCGTCGCGTTCCTTCTCAAAGCCGCTGCTGAGTCAGTGACAGCCAGCATCTTGCGGTGGTGGAGGCCAGAGCCCGGCAGCGGAGGAGGAGGTGGGGCGCGGTGGAGGAGGAGGGGGAAGAAGCCAGGCCTGGCTTTGTTGGAAGAGGCGGGCCCGCTTGCGACCGAGGAGGAGGCGGGGCCTGGAGGGGGAGAAGGCTGACAGCAGATCGGGGCTGACAGGTAAGAGGTGTGCAGGGGTGTGACCAGCCCACCTGGGACCCTGCAGAGCCCACCATGGAGAGTGTATGGCGGGCTCTGCAGAGTCACTCTCAGGTGGGCTGTGTGGGATCTCAGGGGGCTCTGCAAGGGGCATAACTAGAAATCACAGGGCCCCATACAAAATTTTGCTATGTGGCCCTGTAATTTCTAGTTACGCCCCTGCAATTGTGTTTTTCTTTGTGCTTTTTTTTTTTCTTCTAGGTGTGTTTCGGTTTGTGTGTTTTTGTTTTAGCCAATGGAAATCCAGTTACTAGGAGGAGGCGCCAAAAAATATGCTTTATGCGTGCTTTTAAGGCTTTTTTTTTATTTTTTTTCGGGTGCTCCCATTAAAGTCTATGGGGCCAAAAACCTTCAATTCTGGCTAAAATGAAGCTCATGTTCTTTTTTGAGCCTCAAGCTCCAAGGCACACAATGCTCAGCTGTGAATAGACACCACTGAAAATATTGCGATTCTTCTTCCTGAGCATTGTGCATATGGGGACTTATTCCCTATGGAGAGTATAATCTTGGCAGCCTGCTAGCCCTCTAATGGGAACACATAGCAGATGCTGGAAGCCGTTGGAATCCAACTGAAACCAACTTCAGAGTCTGTGTTGTGATCTTTGAGGATTAGTTACTGCAAAGTACATGGGGCTAGAAAGGTCAGTGATGGCTAGTTATTGCTTGTTAATATGTAGATACTTTAATGTCCATAGTCTGGGCGCAGGGACACCTTAAGTAGGGACACCTACTATAATATGACAATTCTTAGTCTCCCGCTCTTTAGATTCATCTGCTTATGCCATGCTGGGAGCTTAAAGTTTGTATTTGGCATATTACTCTCTACAGTATTGGTCAAGGTCAAACATGAAGCTTGAATCTGTCAGCAACCCCCTTCTACTGCGCATCCCCAAAGTGCGCTTTCCCGTACAATTGGGAAACGCGTTCTTCCACGCATGCGCGCGCGCCACGGACCAGCCGCAAAAAAAGCGTGCCATGCAGCGCACAGGAAGTGACACATTAACGTAATCATTTCCTCTACGTATATAAGCTCAGTCTGAACACCACCATATTGCTGGATTATCTTCAGCTCTCCTGTGTATCCTGTTTCCTGTGATTGCCTGTCTGCTTTACTTTGACCCGGATTTGTCTTGACCATTCTTGCCTGCTGCCTGCCCCTGACCTCGGATTTGTTTACTGGACTTTGCCTCTGCCGCACTCCTGTATACCGTTCCTGCCCGATTGGTTTGACATTGGCTCGTTGACTTGGATTTCGGATTGTGCCCTGTTCATCCAAAGCACCTGGATTTCAGCTTACACGGTGTTATCACCACTGGCACCCGTGCCACTCGCTGTCTACTTGGACTCAGTTCCCATCCCCGGAGTCCTCGGGACACGAGGTGCAAGGGAGGCCTCCTCACACATTCAGTCTCCAGCGAGGTACGTCACAGAGTCATTTTCTGAAGTGCTGACACGGGAAGTGAGTTTTGTGACACCGTTTCACATTAAATGATGATGATGATGATGATCTGACTGGCTGCATAAATCTACAGAAATAATACAAAATGCATTACAATGTAGCAAAGGAAATTCTGTACAACAACTGTGGCGCTACAGCATCTTAAGAAGAATAGAAAAGCTCCTTATTACAAATCACAGCAGAGTTCAGGAAAAGGCTTTGTACACTACCCACATTGATAAAATACCTTTTTCAATCTATGAACAATGAAGGTGTTCTAGTTCCATGTTGTCACTCGCTGTAACGGAACATCAAGCAACCCTTGCTTTGTACTATTTTCTGCATGCTGGTGGGTGGGCAGTTTAAAGTAAAGCTCCATTCTTAAAAAAAAACTCAGCAATGATGTAGGGATCGGAGGAAGGAACCTTGAGAGACGATGGGGAGAATAGAATTTCAACACTCTTGAAAAGTGTTGAATGCCAAAGAGTCTTATGGAGAGGGAATGTAAGAGACATGGCCCACCAGAGAGGTGAATATACCCCTTTTTTATAAACCCTTATGGTTAGGGATAGCTTTTTTGGCCCGAGAACAGGTCCAGTATAGTCCAAAGGAACTATCCTTAGAATGCTCAAAAACGTGCACACACACATGTATGCAATCCATGGCCCAAAGTTCCTGGAAAACGCGCTTTAGCATGTGAACGAGCACCTACGGGAATGTTTATGCGCAATAGAGCACGTACGTGAGTGCGCAGAAAAACGCTCGTTAGCGTACAGATGCACGCTCATTAGCGTGCACACTATCATATATAAGCAGACATAAAGCCATGGCCAAGTTGCTGAGTGGTCTTCAGCTTGTCCCTGTGTGCCCTGTACTCTGTTCTTGTATCCTGACGTCCTGTGTATGAACCCGGCTTGTGACCATTTGACTCCGACTCCGCCTCCTCCTCCTGATTCGGTCCGTTCTCTGCTCTCCTGTGTATGACCCTGGCTTACATTTCCTGACCCTGCTCCTGATCTGTGATTTGGCACCTCAAGATTCGGCTCCCTGTGTATGACCTCGGCTTAAACCTGACTTCCCTCCTGGTCTGCCACTTGGTGGATCACTCCATCAGCATCCTGAGCATCGACATCCTGCCAGTGCTTCTTTGGCCTTATACCCGTTGCCTGCTCTGGTTTCAAGATTTCTCGGTGTCATCTTGGTAATGCCGATTCACCAGCTGGTCCAACGCACTCAAGCGCCTCCTCAAGAACCGGCCAGCCACCAGTATCGGCACCTGTGCTCCGCTCTGTCCCTACATCCCCTGTCACTACTTCCAGAGGTGTGGGACGAGAGGTGCACGGGCAGCCCCCTTCTCAGCTGAGTCTCCAGTCAAGTACGTGTAGGGTTGCCACCTGTATGGGATTCACCCGGACAGTCCGGGTTTTGAATGCTGTGCCCGGGTTTCATGGCAGCTGAGACCCGGACACATGATGTCAGGCAGACAGGGGCAACCAAAATTAAGATAAGGGCTACTGGCCCCCCACTGCAAATAGTCTTGACTGTGATCTTTACATATGAATGGGTGGCGCTATTTACATATGAATAAGCCGCAACTCATTCTCCCCAAAAAATCTCTATGCATCGCTAGAGTGTTCGGGTTTCGTTGAAAGAAAAGGTGGCAACCCTAGGTACGTGATACCAACAAATGGCAACATTTTGGTAAAATTTTGATTGATTCTGTCAACATTTTCGTGAGATAAAAACTCCCAATTTCTTTCACCTCCAATCTCAATGTCAAAGTTTTCCTTCTGGCTGCTGATGTATGCAGGCAGCAGTGAAACAAGACTGTCACAGGACAGGCAGAGGTGACTCTTGGTGTTTGGGCTGTGACTGACAGCCTGGATTTACCTTTTCTATGCTGTGTCAGAGGCAAGATGGCAGTATCCAATGTGGGAGGGAATAACTGGGTCTCTGGAGACAGACTGGACGTTTGGCCCCTGATTATGTACGGGTGAGTTTTTTAGAACCTGAATTGTCCATATTCAGAGACGGTTTCTGTAAACAGGCAAAAAGGAAACAGTTACTTTATACAAACCCACAACTCAGTCAATCTAAGAGAATCCAATAGCAACTAAGTCATGCTGATCTCCACAACCTGCGAACCGTTGAGTTTACTAAATGATAAAACCACAAATAGAGTGCACTGGCTTAGTGCTTGAATCATTTATTGTACGAGAGGGATAATTCTCCATGTGCTTACAAATAATGTATTCAGTCATGGCCTTAATAGCTTGCAAGCTTCGCCAACGCGGGAATAGCCTGTGTGGTGAGTCAGGATTGAACCCCTGCCACTGCCGCCTTCAGGTAGAGTGAAGAGCAGACCAAGCTTGTGAACGAGGAAGGCATCATGAACCCTGTCTAGATGTGTTTCTGCTTTCTAAAATTGGCTAGCTGGGACAGGGGAAAAGACCGGCTTACTCAAATGTGAGTAGGTGCTGCCTGCTTTCAGCAGTTTGTGCTCTGTGCTCTCCGGTGATTACATGGATGCAGTGTAGAATTCGTCATTTGTGGCTCCTCATAGTAAAGACATTGAATGAAATGATAACCCTGGAATGATGACTGAATAAAGATGGCTGCATCCTCCTGGAGAAAATAAAAAGCAGATAAAGACATTATCACGGGGTAATAAATACCTGGAAGTCTTACATTGACACATTACTGAGCAGGTGTAATGATCTCACCTGTCCGTCATTCACGGATCAGCGCAGGGTTCTGCCCCGTCATCCGCCCCGTCATCAGGTCCTGCCTCCACTGTCGTCTTAAGCCGGGAAGATCAATTGCCCGGTGTTTGAGCAAGGGAGAAGACGCCGGGCAATACTCCTCCGATCCTGCACGCTGAACCTTCTGCCTGACTCCATCAGGTTATTTATTTACAAAGGCAACCATTACCACTGCTCCAAAGCCCTGGAGATTGCTTTGTTTTCAACTTAAAGGTCCATTTCCACTTCACCTTCTCTGAGAAGGAAGTGACTTTCACCTTGACTCTCCATCGAGGATCACTGCTGTATCCCTGCACACATCCTCCTGCAGAATCATCAACGTGGCACCTGTGCAACACACCGAACGAGTTTGCTGGTGTCCTGCAACTGACTCTGCAACACGGCTACCAAAAAGAGACAGTGCTTCATAAGAGACTACCTGTGAAACTCTTCTCAGACGCAAGTACTTTCAATCTAACTCCAAAGTGTTATCCATATGCTTGCTTGTGAAACATTTCCCAATCCCAAGGACTTTAAATCTAACTTCAAAGTGTTATCAAACTGATTGCTCGTGAAACATTTCCCAATCGTAAGGACTTTCAATCGAACTGTAAAGTGTTATCAAACTGATTGCTTGTGATACATTTTCCAGTTACAAGGCCTTTCAATCTGACTCTAATGTGTTATCCATATGTTTGCTTGTGAAACATTTCCCAATCACAAGGACTTTCAATCTAACTCTAAGGTGTTATCAATCGGATTACCTGTGAAACATTTCCCAAAACTTAAAGTACTTATACCAAACCTGGGTAGAAACCCAGATAGCAAGCAATTGAGCTGCAAGTTTGAAAATGACTTGCTAAACTTTGCAGACTTGCCAAGCTTCACAATTTTGTTGCACAATTACAGCAAGTCTGCATTGCAAGTCTCCAGACCAGCAAGCTTGCAGAGCTCTTGCTAAGACATGCAGAACTCTTGCTGTAGACTTTCCAAGCAAATTTGCTACAAATTTAAAAAGTGTCGCCTAGAACTTGTGCTGCGAGTGTTCTGCAAGTCTACAACTTGCCAGGAATATGTGCAGCAAGTTAACAAAATTACAATTTCGCCCTGCCACAAGTTTGTAGCAAGTTATCCTTGCTATCTGGGAACCTGAACTATCTGAAGTGTGCTACTACACACTACTAAGGGGTTATACGGAACTTGGACATACACTGGTGCCCATACTTACTCCAATTAACCATGTGAGTGCTCCTGATGTCATGGTCTGATACCTACCATACCTGTATCTTAAATGGAAACCTTCCACAATATACCTGTAGCTGTGATCCTTAGACTCAGAATACCCAGGGCGTTACAGAATGCTCCATTTAGAATGAAAACTATATCTGAAGACAGGTCCACTTTCAGTTGAACAAACATCACTTTTACTCTTGGTTGGCTCTTTGGTGTTGATTCATTGCACGCAGGGAAATTATGTGACGGGCTGGAGACAGCGCTGAGCTTGTTGCTGATTTTGTAGACGCGGGAAAGGCCAAGACAGGAATTGTAGTGATCAAAGTACACATTGCTGAATGCTACTTACCACACACAGAGCGGCTGCATTTTCCGAGCTTTTCATTGGAAGATTTGGGATGATTGTTACCCTGAAGTGTTGTGGAATGAGCTCTGTTCCCGGGAAATTGTGTGCCGCGAATGCAAATGTGTGCATTATCTGTATGAATGTATAGACAGCCTCAAACAAGGCCGTCTTTACCATACACAGAGAAATAAAACCTCCTGCATATGTAGAAGGTATCAGAGGATTACACAGCAGTTGTTTCTGGCCTTTTCATAAATCCTTGTTCGGTTTTATGTAAGAAGATAGATGGAGCCGAGTATATTTCTTTATTCCCCTGTGTTTCTAAGTACTGGCTCATCTTCTGTACTGTAGTAGATGTCTATGAGCTCCAAACTGACGTCTTGTGAGTTTTGTGTCGGGAAAAAACAATGTATCTTCTAGACCAGTGGTTCTCAAGCTGTAAAACCTCCGGACCCACATTTGTCCTTGATCATTAAGTCGCGACCCAAGTCGCACCACAATGGAGCACACAGCATTGCAGTACCGCATGGTCAGGTGCAAGCTATTAAACTGTAGGCGGGAGGTGTGGCTGGGGGTGCCATTCAAATAAATTGCAACACAATGCCCCTCCCGCACCAGAACAAACAGTAGGTGCGATTGCGTGGTAGTTTGCGACTAAAACACTGACAGGCACACACAGCCACAATCTCACACACACATACACACTCCCAAAAATATTTTTAGGGGTGCAGTGTGGGCTGCTTTGCTGTAACAGAACTCCATTCATATGTGCATTGCTTGTACAGCTCCTTTGAACTCCCTGTAGAGGTGCCGGGAGCCAGAATGTGATATCACTCCGGTCACATGAGGGAACTGTAAGAAATGCACGTATGGTTAGAGCTCCCTGGTGGCCCCCTGCCCACCCCAGCTCAAGCTGAATGGCTGCTCGGCACCAAAACTGACAGTGCTGTGCTAGGGGTAGGCTGAGGAGCCTCTCGCCTAGTGCATTGGAAGGCATGTGGCGACCCACTGAACATGGGGTCGCGACCCACTTTTGGGTCACGACCCACCAGTTGAGAACCAAGGTTCTAGACAATTATCTAGATGCTCATGTGAAACTTCCAGTACAGAAGAATAGTAATATTGGGAACAACGGATTCTCATTTAGACCAATTACATCACCAAACATGTTTCAAGATTAGACCTTACCTGGCCACCTTACACCCCACACATCTCCTCTGCCTCTTTCACTCAAGTCTGGCGTGATGTCTGTAACACTTAAACTCCATCCGTCCATGCCCATGCGACTAGTGTACCTGCCTATGCTGATGCCAGTAGCCTTTGTTTCAGACTTGGTCAACTATGGCTCTGCCACATGAGCCTTCTCCAACTGAGGAACATGGACTTACTTCTCCCGGAAAACTTGACTGTAGATGGTCCATGGCTTGCAAACCACAAACTCAAAAAGAGGCTTTTGCTTTGCTGGGCCAAGTGACCTAGTAAAATGTGACAGTACGCCCTAAGCCTGACTCTAGATAGGCTACATTCTCAGTGATGTCACCGGTCTCCAGTGAATGGATAGGCTGCATTCTCAGTGATGTCACCGGTCTCTAGTGAATGGATAGGCTGCATTCTCAGTGATGTCACCGGTCTCTAGTGAATGGATAGGCTGCATTCTCAGTGATGTCACTGGTCTCTAGTGAATGGATAGGCTGCATTCTCAGTGATGTCACCGGTCTCTAGTGAATGGATAGGTGGCTTCGCTGTAAGCATCAGTTAGCTTTAATTGAAGAATTACACTAGACCTTTTGTTACGCTCTCAGCTGTTTCTTATCCCAGATAAACAATTCGAGTGTATTCTGAGCGTCTGAATACTTGTTTCTTCTGTTGCAGATCCCGAAACACTTTATGGTGATCTGATAAGTGTTTACATGAATACAAAGCACGAGGAAAACAAACAGAGCGCGGAGCCTCAGATGTAATAGAGCACAAAAGAGAAAAAAAAAAAAGCTAAAAACAAACAGCATTCATCAGTGGCGCAGTGTGGCGTGTTCTGTGCTCTCCGTCAGCTGCAGTCCCTCCATTTACTCCCAGCTGACGCCTTATACAAACTGTCATCTGTGTAAAATGACATGGAGGGTGCTACACGCTGCAAATGTGTACACACACGCACACACGCTCTGACAGCCACGGGTAACAGATACCATTTACCGGGCCAGGCCGAGCTCTCCGCAATCCATTTCTCCGTGTCGCTCTGTTTATTTATTTACACTGGAAATAAAACCAGAGAATGAAAAGGCATTAAACTTTAAAAATCTTATTTCCTATCTGGAATATAATAAACTACTTCTTCAAACTCCAGCAGCCTAACCGAGCTCAGTACCAACGCAGCGCTCTATGGAAGAGGTATAAAGGGTAACGCCATTGGAATTTACAAAGAGTGTCGCAGTTATGCTGTCCCCTGTCCGTGCAACAAATGGCGCAACTTGCGACAGATTCATGTAACGGCCTGTGAAAGGTATACGAAGCTGTTGCTATATTGACACAATTTTGTCTGCAACATTAGAGCTCTTAGCAACCTGGGATGCTGTGGCCACCCCCCTGCTGCCCCCACTACCCGGCCACCCGACCCCCC
>NW_017306923.1:239543-262568 GCF_000935625.1 Nanorana parkeri | reverse complement strand
GCCACCTGTGGCGGCTGCCTCAGGCTGCCGTATTATCAGAACGGTCCTTCTTATCGATGTATATATGCAGTGTGGGATCATCTAAGGCACTGTTGCCTCTGACTGCTTTGAAGAGAGATTTGGTTAGGTCACTACTGTGCCGATCATTGTTCTCCTTACTGGAGAGGAAGCTGCACCTGAGGATCAGCAGTACAAGGATCTCCCTGCTTCTGCTTCATTCATTCTGTGGATTTGTGCTTCCTTCACCTTTCCTGCTGCTTCTTTATCATTACTCCACCCGTCATTAGCAGGGAACCTCTTAAATGGGACCCTCACGTGCATTGATCTTCAGTGTTCCTTAATGTCACCAGATGGGACCCTCAAGAGCATTGATCTTCAGTGTAATCTAATGTCACTTGATGGGACCCTCAAGAGCATTGATCTTCAGTGTTGCCTATTGTCACCGGATGGGACCCTCAAGAGCATTGATCTTCAGTGTTATCTAATGTCACTGGATGGGACCCTCAAGAGCATTGATCTTCAGTGTTGCTTAATGTCACCGGATGAGACCCTCAAGAGCATTGATCTTCAGTGTTCCCTAATGTCACGGGATGGAACCCTCAAGTGCATTGATCTTCATGGTTATCTAATGTCACCGCATGGGACCCTCAAGTGCATTGATCTTCATGGTTATCTAAGGTCACCGGAAAGGTACCCTCAAGAGCATTGATCGTCAGTGTTACCTAATGTCACCGGATGGAACCCTCAAGTGCATTGATCGTCAGTGTTCTCTAATGTCACCGGATGGAGCCCTCAAGTGCATTGATCTTCAGTGTTCCCCAATGTCATTGGATGAGACCCTCAAGAGCATTGATCTTCAGTGTTCCGTAATGTCACTGGATGGGACACGCAAGAGCATTGATCGTCAGTGTTCTCTAATGTCACCGGATGGAACCCTCAAGTGCATTGATCTTCAGTGTTCCCCAATGTCATCGGATGAGACCCTCAAGAGCATTGATTTTCAGTGTTCCGTAATGTCACTGGATGGGACCCCCAAGTGCATTGATCTTCAGTGTTCCCCAATGTCACCGGATGAGACCCTCAAGAGCATTGATCTTTAGTGTTCCCTAATGTCACTGGATGGGACCCTCAAGTGAATTGATCTTCAGTGTTCTCTAATGTCACTGGTTGGGACCCTCAAGTAAATTGGTTTTCAGAGTTCTAGTGTGTCCATATTTATTGCCGTTGGTTACATTGGGAGAAGAAAGTAAGTATAAGCGGGTTGTTTGCTATCAGACAACCCCATTCCCCTTTCTATGTCTGTCTAGTTCAGTCAAACTGGTGTCAGCTAATAGATGATTATTCTTCTTTTGTGTCTTCTCATTCGATTTCCTTGTCATGGTATTAAAATAAATGATGAGGTCTCTATCCCGAGCGGAAAATTCCAGGTAGGGACAATTGTCGAATGGTTTTGAGTTGTGTGTAGAAAAAAAGAACAGCCACGGAAAACACGCACAAACACGGGAAGAACATACGAAATCCATGCAGATCACATGTGGGTGAGGGCACCACTCTTGAAGAAGTAGAACATTTGCTGGGTTGACCTATGGTATGAGATCCCACACTACATCAGCTCTCCTCTCATTCATAGTTAGCTAATCCAGCAGAACGCAGAGCACTGTGCTGGAAATGAGAACGCGGTCCTCTGGTTGAACGCTGCCCCTAGTGGACACAAGAAATGATTAAACATTGGATCCTTAAAGGAATCCCGTACAGCAGGGGTAGGCAAACGTCAGCCCTCCAGCTGTTGCGGAACTACAAGTCCCATAAGGAATTGCAAGACTAGTATTCGATGAGGAAGGAAAGAAGGAACCCGGGAAAGCAAAATATAAGCAGATTACACTTTAGCTTGGAGGATGACTGTTGTCTGTCTCCATCACCTATTTCAGCCAATCAGATGATTCTTTTTTTTTTAGAGCAAATAGAGAAATATTATAATCTCTGTACACTTGTGAGGTTCCCCCTGTGCTCTGTGTGGATTGCTCAGCGATCCATCTATCTCCGGACTATATGCATATGTAGGAGAAGTGACATTTATATTTAGCATATGTGGCCGGTGTAATGTATTAATATCAGATTTCGGTGTCAGTCCCGTGGCCCCCAGAGGCGGATGTACAAATAGCGCGTGCCAGTGTGTCTTCACTTACCTCGGTGGATGTCTCCGGTCCCAGCTATGAAAGATGCCCACTGTACCCGGCTTCCAGGGGCAGCCCTGAGTGCTGAGAAACTGTCCCTGGAAATTGTAGGATGGACTCCTCAACAATGTATCCTTTCTCCCCCTAAATGTAACATTGATGTGTATCTGTAGGCAAACTCTTCAACACTCCAGCAGTGCTGAAACTTCAAATCCCATCATGCCTTTGCCTCTTGGAGTCATGCCTGTGGCAATCAGAGTCTTGCTATGCCTCATGGGACTTGTAGTCTTTCAACAGCTGGAGGGTCAAAATTGCCCACCCGTGCTCCAGCGTGCCCGGCTTTTCCCAGCAGCCAATCAGGTGTTGTCTTTCATCATTCTGACACTTGTGAACTGCTGAACGCTGACATCTGATTGGTTACTGCGGGCTCCTCTCCATTGTAGGAATTGCTGACTGACATCCACCCATGAAGGCATTTTGATATTTGCATAACTCCTCCCAAGAGCCAGCCCACTGCTTGCATCAGGGCTGAGGGTGTTCTATCAAAGATTGCGACTGGGTTGGAATGTGTGACCGGTCACATGGTCACACATTTTAAGGTAATCCCGCCCACTTTTTCGGCGGCGGAATATGTGACCGGCATAAGTTGAAGAATTCCAGCGCTTTCTCTGCCTGTTCACGGGCAGATTGGCATCGCAGATGGTATGCGCAGGAGAACCGATCTGCCCTGGAACAGCTGAGAAAGCTTTGCAGTTCTTTACCTTTTGCCGGTCACATATTCCATCGCCGAAAAAGTGGGCGTGATTATGTTAAAATGTGTGACCACATCACCGGTCACACATTCTAACGCAGTCACAAACTTTGATAGAACAAGGGCTCTTGAAAGAAGTTCTACGGCAGGGTGGCAGGGATGCTTTGTTGTTCCCAGGAAGCTATGTATAGCACCCTGCTGGCTCCTCCCACCAGCCATGATATGCTTGCTTTCCATAGAGAAGCACAGATCTAAAAATAAGGTATGTAATGAAAAATGAAATGAAAAATGAGGGCGGAACCAGGGAAGGCAAAATATGTGCAGATTAGATTTCAGCTTACACTGAATTGCTCTTTAAATGAACTTGTCAGCATTCCTGAACTATTCATTCCATATGCACGATGGCCGGCACATCATGATACTTTCACATACTGTTCTCTCTTCCTCGGGAACAAAATGTGCAAATTTCTAATTGCAGCCAATGCTTGAAACGGTGGCAGCCTGCAGTATCCAACAATGCAAATCACGGGGGTCAATGGCTGCCAGGCCACCCTGGAGACACATAGAATACATAGAGGTGAACTGTCCCACATTGTGTCAATGAGTTCAGCCCCATCCTTGTCCTCAGGCATCCATTCTATATAAAATGAGGCATTTGGAAGCTGCATGTGGGTGCAGGGAGGACCGGTCCTTCTATGAGCCAACCCTACGGGTCACTGGTCTCTATTAGTCACATGACCAGCATTATGGGATGGCTTGAGCCTCAGCCAAATCCATAATTGGGCACTTGCCGAGGGACACATTGTTATATCATAAATATAACAATGTAATTGTGGCAAGCGGTAGAATGGGGGGAGGGGGCTTGCGCTGAAAAATCTAAGTAGGTCCAGTTTAAAAGACAACTCCGGGTAAGAATGTTCTTAACCATTGCAGTGGGGCTACCCTACCCCGGCACCGCAAGGGTTGAGTACTAGGTTAAAAAATAAGGTTATACTCACCCGAAACTCAGATCCAACTGGCTGTCACAGCGCTCCTTCCAGCCTGTCTTCCCCTCTACTCCAGAGATGGTATATCCCTTGGCGTCCTCGCGTCCTATACACTGTGTATAGAACGTGACGACTGCGGGACCTTAGACCGCTGCAGCACAGGGAGAGAGGCTTCAGGGACCGGTCTATGAGCCAGCTCAGAAGATTGGGTGAGTATAACTTATTTTATTTCTGAACCCAGGTGAAAATGAGCAGTTAACCCTTGCAGTAAGGGGGTGGCCCCAGTGCAAAGGGTAAAAACATTTTTACCGGAGTTGTTTTTTAAAGCTGAACTGAGGGCACATAAACATTTAATTAAATAGGCTCATCTGTGACCCCAATGGTCTGAGTGTCACCCACTGTGGCTGCTGGGTGTCACACGCTGAGATGCGTGCGTAATGACATCACACGCATGAATTCATCACACATGCGTGTAATTACGTCACGTGCACTCAACTGCCAGCAGCCATCTTGATCATTGCACCAAAATGACTGACGCCCCCCCCAGCCCCTTTTGATGGTGTCACCCGGTGCGGGCTGCACCCCACCTTGTAACACAACTGCCAAAAGGTAAATATCCACTTTCTGTGCACTTTTGAAACCAAGTTATTATCTGGTGAACGCAGCAGTGGCATCACCACTGTGCTGCACGTAACCTGTGCAGAGAACAGAGATGTGGGAGGGGCCTCATGAACCCCACCCACTACAGGAGGGGCTGGACAAGACCAGTCACCCTGCACAAGTTGAGAGAGCAGCAGTGACCCGTCTTTATTACAGCAGCCAAAATTTAAAGTGACACTAAACTCAGGAGTTAAAGGAGAACTATGAGGCGAGTGCTTTTCACTCACCTCATAGTTCTAGCCGACCTGTGACAATGAGACTGTCACAGGTCGGCTCAGTAGATCGGGAGGTGAGTGAACACATAGCGGCGTTCGCTCACCTCTCGATCCTGTCACGGCTCTCTGCCGTGACAGGGGAGGGGCTGGAATCCCCCCTCCCCGCTCCGCCAGCGCCCACTGGCGGAACGGACGGGGGAGGGGGCGGGTACAGCTGGCTCTGCCTCTAGATAGGGGAACCAGCTGTCCGTCACGCAGCTGGGCGGATCCCGGCATAATTGTCGGGATCCGCTTCAGCTGTGCCGTCTCAGTATACCGCGAGCAGCAGCTGGCGGTATACTGCGGCGTCTCAGTATACCGCGAGCTGCAGCTCGCGGTATACTGAGCCTAGGGTTACGGGAGGACGCTAGTTTGTGTTCTCCCGTTATAGTAAGGAGAACTATGGGGAAAAGACTTAACCCCATAGTTCTCCTTTAAATCTTACAAATACATTCAAGGATCCTAACTATTAACAACAATGTATCTTATTTGTGTATCACTCGGCTGTAGATTCTCAAAGCATCTCTGAGGCCCCATTCACACCAAGGTGGAAGCATTTCAGTGCGGTTTACACATCATTTTTGAAAGGGCGTTTTTGGGTGTTTTGAATCGTGTTTCAGCACTAAAACGCACTTAAAAACGCCCAAAAACGCCCTGAGCAACGCGTTCCCATTGCAATCTATATAGAAAACACACTGATCAGTGCAAAAAAAGTAGCTCAGGGAGCATTTTGGGCGGCATTTTGGGCGGAGCTGCGCGATTGCATGAACGGTCCCCATAGGAATGTATGGGGTTCTTCATGTCGCTGGTTCAGCGCAGACAAATCCGCGCGACCAAACCGCCCTGGTGTGATCGGGACATGAATTGGTGCTGATACTGTCCTTTCTTCTGGAGGGGGGCTACTTTTGTTCCCCATGGTCCCTGTGTGTGTTGTAAAGTAGTCACTGCTCCAAACTCACTCCTGTGATGGACTACAATGCAAATAGTATTGGGATTATAGTCCATCCCAGGAGCGAGCTTGGAGCGGTGACTACAACACACACAGGGACCATTGGGAACAAAAGTAGTCACCCTCCAGAAGGAAGGACAGCGTCAGCACCAATTCAGAGATGATTGGAGGATCTACAGCCGAGTGATGCACAAATAAGATACATTTTTGGTATTAGTTCAGGTACTTGAATGTATTTTTAAGATTTAACTCCTGCGTCTAGTGTCACTTTAACACTCAATGACTGCACAGATCAAAAAAAAATACACAAAGCAACACACAAGAATCAGGAAAGAATACAAATGACTCTTTAATGTAATCTGCTTGATGTCTCCAATGTCTCATATTCCTAATATGACACCTGTCAGCATGTAAATGGCCAGACATTGAAATCTGATATCCTTTCCAATATGTGACCTATAAACCATCTATATATATAACACACACAACAATGTCCATGCATGAACACTCACCTACAATGGACAACAGCCTCAAAGGAAGGATAACACATCGATTAAACAGACTGCACTTGTTACAAATGTATCGGAAAGCAGAATTCCAGCCTGTCTGCGCTCCATGAAGAGTGCAAAGCACTACAATTGCAATGTGAATTGTAACCAAAAAAAGACTTTCTGGTTGGTAAATAGCACATTGATCTCATCTGATCTGTACATGAGATGTGGAGTGAAGGAGGACAGGGGGCTTTATGTGCAGTGGCAGCTGTGCCATAACCCCCAGCCCTCCAACACACACACATATATATATGTATGCATGCATCTCCTACACAGCAGCAGGCAGTGCACAGGGAAGGCTGCTCCACTCTGCCTCTGTCTGTCTGCTCCTGTGCACTCACTGCTTGCCTGCCTCTCCCTGCGCTGGGTGCCCCCCCCCCAATCTCCCTGCCACCTATCCTGCCAGGATGGATGGCACTGGCACCTTTCCTGCCAGGGTCCTAAGGATGGATGGCACTGGCACCTTCCAGCAGCTGTGCACACACTGAGCCACCCAGAGATGCAGAGGAGGAGGAGGAGAAGCAGCTCTGCAGCCCATCCTCTGGCTCCTGTCTAATTGGTCCTGAGGGAGGCAGGAAATTTGGGCAGCAGAGCTTCGCCTCCTCCACTACAGACAGCATGTAATTGGTCCTCTGTATTTTCATATAAACTGGAGGGGAATCAAAGAGCTCAGAGAGAGAGAGAGAGAGAGAGAGAGCAGACGAGCAGCTGAGAGCAGCAAGGAACTTCTCCAGGTCCTGAGCATTTGGAGGGGCCAGGAGGGGGCCCCTATGTACCTAACCCTTTCCAGGACTGGACCCTACAGACGTCCTCAGCATCATCCCCATCCTTGGCTGGGAACTGCAGCATTGCAAAAGACACCCCGAGTTGGGGCATTCGCCTGGAAGTGCTCTGGTGGCCCTGGGGGGCCTTTGGTTTTCACCCCTTTGCAGGACTCCATCTTTAACCATTTCCTGGACTTCTTCAGGATTGTATACGGATTAGCAGGAGGGGGTGCTAGGGGCAGATTATTATTACCCCCCGTCTTCTTCATTGTACCCCACTGTTAACCCCTTACTTGGTCTATCTCTAGCCTTAGCTGGGGAAGGGGGTCCGGGAATCCGGCCACTTCCGTAGCTCCAGCAGGGGCACTGTTCTGGATGGGCATAGCCGGGCAGGAGTGATCCCGGGGCACCTGTTGGATTCCGAGACCTGGCACCCCGGGGGGATTGCGCTGGCATCGCCCCATCAGCGGAGATCGGCCGTGAGAGAGAAGAGGAGGACATCACATGTACTAAGAGGGCAGGAGGGAGACTGGCTGATCCCACCCTCCCCACACCCCTCACCCTCCTCACACCCCCTCACCCGGGGGCTGCACACACACTGCCAGGGGGCACCGACTTGGAGTCATTTCAGGAGGAGTTGCGGCGGGCGATGTGATCGGCTGTGGATAATCGGGCTCTTCTCTTGGCACTGGGATTCTTCCGCTGGCACCGGAGAGGGTGGCATTGCCGGGCAGCCTGGATGTGTCTGGATGCTCATGCTGGGAGTCTGAAGGATGGAGATGTTGTGGATCCTCTTCCTGTCTCTCCTCCCCGGGCGCAGCAGGGGGCAAGAAGCCTACGGTAAGGGGGGCAGACAGGGCACAGATGGCATCTCATTGTGAAGGGGGAGGGGGTCATGCCAAGGAGTTCCTACACTGGCTTCTGGCACTCCAGGGGCCACATGTAAACGGCCCCACGTATATACTGAGCCAGCACCGGGTACCCGGGCTCACTGCTGTGCCAGGAGACACCCCCATGGCTTACTGGAGATCTGAGGGCATTGTGGTCACTGTGCGAGACCTGCAGGACTGTGAGCTGTTCCGACTGGGCACCCGGAGCCCCATTCTGTGTGATAGAGAGACAGACAAATAGATAGATAGATAGATAGATAGATAGATAGATAGATAGATGATAGATAGATATTTATTTTTCAGCTCTTTGAGCTCCAGCTATCATATATAGATACAAGTATCAATAACCTGAGAATGGTTTATACATTTATATCAATAGTTATATATTTGCTGTGTTTTCTACCCTTGAAATGCTCTATGAGCCCCAGAACTTCTATGCAATTGGGTTTTTGTATCTGATACATTCATATATATCTATTCTATATCTGCTGAGATTTACCCCCAGCCTGACACTTCATGGAGTTCTCAGGACACATTGAAGGGTAGCCCCCCACCCCCCCAATCATTAGCTGCACCCCATGCTCTGATACACTACAGTGATCTGGGAGCCCCTTTAGCCCCCTGGCACATAGACGGGATGAATCTGTCTTCATACAGGTGTGCTGTGTTATATCTAAATGTCTAGATTGTCATTGTGTTGAAAATGACCCTTCGCTTAGCCTTCTTCGCCCCCTATAATCTATATATAATACTGTACACCTCCTGCAGTGAGTGTATGTGATTTATCAATATTACACTGTGTCAGTATGTTCAACCCCGGTGACCTCACTTTAGCAGTCATTGGAGTTATCTGAGTAAATACAGAGTACCAGCCGATCAGCTCATGTATGTGATGTCTGTATGAATGGCTGTACATCCCATGCCCTGATCTCAGCTTCTTATTCTCCCCTTTCAGCTTCCTATGCCATATGTAGAATATTATAAATGTATCAGGTAAGGTAATGAACATAGAAAGCAATGCATAGATTTTCAACAATCTCCCAAATCTACTATGATAGATGAGTCCCCCATATGTTCTTTTGCAGTATATTACTAGCTGTGGCTCTCCAGCCATGGTGGGACTACAAGCTCCAGCAAGCCCTGTCGCTCCGCCACAGCTGTAGAGCTGCAGCCTGCTAGAGACAGCTGTGTCTAATAATTCTATCATCGCATGGCTGACATCTTGTAATAGACACACATCACAGACGTCAGTAACTTCTACTTTATGTGCTAAGGAGGGAGGAGGGTTGTTCCTACCTGGATAAGGGGGCACCTGGCCAGACTGCAACATATTGCAGGGTCATATATACTATAGAGTGCGGTATAACAGTACAAGTAGGAAGGCGATGGTGCATGACTATATCTATAAAACATGGACATAAAGTACGCAATTATTGACAGAAATGCCATGCAAGGTGCACACAATGCGACAATATAAGTTGGACGTGTAACAGTGGCATCAACATATGCCTAGGAGAATGGCATTTTATTGTGACATTATGGGGTAGGATATACATTGTGGCATTTTATAGCTGTACAGTATGTAACACTCATTGGAAAGTCCCATGGGACATCCAGACAAGCCCTACGGCAGTGCAGCTATTTACAACAAGCGTACAGTACATGTGCAAAAAAATACTATATGTATAATGGAAGGCTACATCATGTTATATAGGTGGTGCAGCACTGCAGGAGGGATCTGGAGAGAGAGCTATAAATGGATATAAGAGAAGGCGATGTGTGGTTTAAGAATCCTATAGAAAGATCAGGCAGTTCATAATTATTACAATGTGTACTTTTCTATCTAGATCTGTCATAAAGGATTTACTTATATTTTAACAAAAAAACTGCCAAGGAAAATCAGCTGCGTCATATGCAATGCTCCTCTCCTGCAGAGCTGACAGTCTGCACGATGTATGGACCCAGATCATAACTCTCTGTTCTGTAATAAACATAAAATAACATGACAGAGCCATCTGTGGTATGCCTTTGTCATACTATGTGACACTGGCTGGGTACCACTTCCTGCATCTCCTGCCCCTCTGATCTCCTCCGATAGAGCGCAACGGGCAGGGATGACCTTTAAGGGAATATTATTATTATAAATTATTTATATCGTGTCAACAGTTCGCACAGATCTGAATAAAGATAGGCAATACAGTTACAATACAATTCAATACAGGTGGGTTAAGAGGACCCTGCTCATGAGAGCTTACATTCTAAAGGCAGGGTCAAGTGATACAGAAGGCTTGAGTTGCGATGGATGAGAAGGTAAAAGTACACATTCTAGGTAGTGATTGGATAGGCTTTCCTGAAAAGATGAATTTTCTGGGAGTGGGAGATAGCCGGACAGATTCGGGTAGGGAGCTCCAGGAGGAAGGGAGAAGTCCTTAAGCGAGGTGGTGACTAGGAAGCTATAGAGCAGGAGGTGTTGGGAGGAGTAAAGAGGATGGTTTGGGTGATATTTTAAGAAGAGGTTGATGATGTAGCCAGGAGCAGAGTTGTGAATGACTTTGTATGTTGTAGCATTTAAAATTGTATTCACTGTGCGAGCAGAAGCCAAAGGAGTGATTGGCAAGGAGGGGCAACGGCCATCGAGCAGCTGGTAAGGTAAAAAAGTCAAGTGAATAAAGGGATTTAAATGGATAATCATAGGTCTGGAGTGGTTTGGTTGGTCACCCGTGAGTAGACATTCAGTATAGGATGCTATGAAATGCTAAATGTTCCCTCGTTCTTAAGCTCACCACACAAATTACAATCTGACTGTATAATCTCCTTTAGGTCTACCAACAACTACGTAGTGCACAGGCCTGCCTGACTGGATACAGATTGATTGGATAGTTCACGAAGGTCCTCATATGACATAATTTTGGTAAATCTAAAGTTGATCTTACAAAGATTGTACGGTCAGATTGTAACATCATGTCGGGTGAGCGGGATACTTTATACACCGGATAGAGTATAAAGGATTCCTGAGAGTTGGAGATCACAGAAAGCATATATATATGAGTGTGTGTCCAGTATACTGTATACATAAGTTTAGTTTGTAGCCAAAATAAAAAAGATGAGTGACGAAGAATGAAGAATTGCTAATTATTGGTACTTGTGTTTTGTGGTGGAAGAAGCCTCCACTCCAGCTGATGCTGCCTTGGCATTTTTGGTAAATTACACCCCAAATTGTTGGACGGACAAATTATTCCCCAATGGTCACCTGCAGCTTCAGAGGTTTGGGGGAGAAGGCTGTCAATGAACTGTAGGGAAAAAAGTAAGCTCCTTTATAAGCAATGGATTGCTAGGCAGAGTTCCTGAACAGGGCTGCCTTCTACTCCCCTCTACCTACTTCCTGGTTTGCATTGGTGGTTGGTTTAAGAAAATCTGTCAAACAGCCATGATATTTAACTTGACAAAGGGTGTTTCATGGCTGAACAGGGCTGCCTTCTACTCCTCTCTACCTACTCTTCCTACTTCCTGGTTTGCATTGGTGGTTGGTTTAAGAAAATCTGTCAAACAGCCATGATATTTAACTTGACAAAGGGTGTTTCATGGCTGAACAGGGCTGCCTTCTACTTCTGCCTGGTTTGCCTTGGTGGTGGGTTTAAGAGAATATTTCTGAAAGACTTGAGACTTAACTTGATAGAGGGAGTTTCATGCCTGAACAGGCCCGCCTTCTACTTCTGCCTGGTCGGCGTTAGTTGGGAGTTACAAAGAACCCACCACCGATGTAGGGAACCTGTCAGACAGCCTTGAAATTAAACTTGATAAACGGTGTTTCATGCCTGAACAGGGCCACCCTCTACTCCTTCCTGGTCTGTGTTGGTGGTTGGTTAAAGAGAACACACAACTGATATAGAGAAACCACTCACACAACCTTGGGATTAAATTTGATAGAGGGGATTTAATCCCTGAAGAGGGCTGCCCTCCACTTCCACCTGGTCTGCGTTGGTGATGGGTTTAAGAGAAAGGGTCAGGCAGCCTTGAGTTTAACTTGATAAAGGGGGTTCATCCGCGAACATGGCTGCCCTCTACTTCTGCCTGGTCTGCATCAGTGGTGGGTTAAAGAAAACTCACCACCATTGCAGAGAACCTGTCAGACATTCTTGAGATTTACCCTAATAAAGGGGTTTCATCCCGAATTGTTGATGGGTTTTACCACCTCCATCCCTGCTCCTGGGTGTATATATGTTTATACATATGGCTGTGTAATCCCCCACTATGTTTGGCTTATAGGAACTGACTACTATCAGTTAGGTTACTATTGTATAGTTTAGCGGCCATTGTGGAAGGATCCCTTAGACCCTTGGTTCTCAACTGGTGGGTCGTGACCCAAAAGTGGGTCGCAACCCTGTGTTCAGTGGGTCACCACATGCCTTCCTCTGGGGAAGGCTCCTTAGCCTCCCCCAGCGCACCACTGTCAGTTCTCGCGTCGAGCACCCATTCACAATATGCTAGGGTTATGGCTGTGAATGTGCTCTATCCATACATGCATTGGACTGGAGTGACATCACATTCTGGCTCCCGCCACCTCTACAGGGTGCGCAAGGGAGCTGTACAAGCAATGCACATATGGATGGAGCTCTGTCACAGCACAGCTGCCCACACTGGACTCCAGGCTGAGGATCCACTCCAGTTCTCGTAATGTAAGGAGACTGGGTGGAATAAAAAAAATAAAACATTTTTGGGAGTGTGTCTGGGAGTGTGTGAGATTGTGCCTGTCAGTGTTTTTTGAGGGACTGTTCACACTAGCACAGTGAGTTAGTAGTACGGACCAGTACGATTAACGCACTGTTCCACACAATCGCACCGACTGCGCGTTCTGGTGCAAGAGATGCGTTGCCATTTATTTGAATGGCTACTCAAAATGCACTTCCCGCCCACAGTTAAATTGCCCGCACCAGAATGCGCGGTACCACAATGCCGTCTGTTCCAGTGTGGTGTGACTTGGGTCGCGACTTAATGACCAAGGACAAATGTGGGTCCCGAGGTTATACAGGTTGAGAACCACTGCCTTAGACATACCACTGCATCCTGTATTACATTTATTTTCTTGAAATTATGAGATTTTCATTACAAAATGTTGCAGGTGCTGGCTTATATTTGTACTGGACAGCCTTTATCTGCCATCGGTGAGGTCCCTGTCCATCCAGCACTGGAGTCCACCATCGTCTGACACTCAGATGGAGCTCCAGGGCTGGGTACGCCTCCACGGCATCATTACTGATCTGCCTGTCCCCCAAGCTGACATTACTTGTGGCATCCCATCAGTACTACTCTCTAGCATTAGATGGCAATCTCCGGTTGACCGATATGGACAGGTTCTCTTTAAGCCTTAGGCACACTGCATAACTTTCTCAGTGATGCACAGCTCCTGGGGGATGATGTAGTAGCCAGACTGTCCCTCTTAGGTGATGTTAAGGGAGCCACATCCAGCCCACACTATAAGTACAGTTCACTATAGCTGACCGTGCATCTGAACATAAAGGGGTTCGGTAGTCAGATGGCCCAACCCAAGAGCCAGCTCCATTGACAACAACTAGAGGAAACCTCAAAAGTTGGGCGCCAGCTGTCATTTTTAAGGAGCATTGGCGAATTTGCCCAACTTTGACTTATATACATAACATTTCCCATCTCACAGGAGGCCAGGGACCCGAGGATTCAATAATATTATTTTTACCGCCTTTTATAAAGTCTCAAAATTGAATCCGTTTTTTTCTTCGTCGTTTTGTAAATATTTCTTTATTTGTATTTTTAGACATATGAATATTTCAATATTAGATCGAGAGGAAATAAACACCGGCAATGCAGTTCAGTTCTAAATTATTCCGCATTACCATCAGCTTATAAATCAGATCGCTACGTTTTTAAAATCATTAGTCATTTTTTCCACTCCTTTGTGATGCTCAGAATCTGATATATTTTTTTATTTCTTTGGCTGTACGTATCTGAAAGCTGCCAATTCTTCTGTGTCACTTATAAATATATCAGGGTGATCGGGAAGCGTCATATATTCCATTTATAGCAGAATCCATATTTCTCTATTTATAGTGCAAAACACCGACATTTATTAAACACAGCGCTCATTTATATTCATTATGATGTCATACCCTCGCCACCCTAAGAATGCTAATGGGCGCCACGCGCCTCAGCCAATGCATGGCGGCCTTTCGTGCGCAAATGTTCAGCCTGAAGCTTCGTGCATTGAAATCGGCCGAGCTGGTTGTAGACATTTAAATCAAATGAACAGTTAAAGGATTTTTTAAATAAAAAAATAAAAATAAAATAATGAAAAAATAATGTAAAAAAAATTTTAAGGGTGCTAGCAGTATGTAAGAGAAAGGGAGAAGCCTGCAGTGGGTTTGTCTGAGAATCCTTCCCCTGAATCACAAGCCTGGTTCCCAGATTGCAGACAGAAGGCAGTGGGATGGATGGGGAACTAGAGCAATGTCTGTATGGAAAACAAAAGGCTTGAGTAGTTGTGTATGCTCTCATGGCTATTCAGTCTTCACTGGAACAACCTTTAAAGGAAACCTAGATCCTAGATCTGAACATGCTAGTTGTCTCAAATATATCTAATGGATTTGGATTTAGTAGTGATGGATTTGCAACACAGCAGGCACTGAAGCCAGAGGATTAGGATGTTAGCATCTTCAGAATGAGGTCATCAAGGGCAGCTGGTTTCCTCCAATTTCTATAAACATGTATTTTTCGGCGCAACTGGCAGTTTCTGGGTTAAATAGGGAGCGAAGACAGAGTTAGTAAAGTCATAGATCTTGGGTCGGTTATAAAAACATCAAGCAAAACAAATGACAAACGCACTCAACAATTTGTCACCAGCTATACAGTAAGGTGCACACGAAATGGACTTTAAACAGTAAAACAGTAGAAAGGTATCATGGCACACTCACAAGCCAGCATTTATAAAAAAACCTGTCTCACCTCTAAGGTTAATAACAGAGGTTTGGATACACGTCTTCTGCAGAAAATGTGAAAGTTGCACAGACGCGCCAAGGCACCTCTTATAGTGCGGTCCAAAACATTTCCCTGGCATGCTGGGAAATATATGTCTCTTGTGCCTGGAGGGTCATCGGGACGAGTAGTTGCGTACGACCATTAGGACTCCTGGATTTTTTTTTCCTATAGATCCTCCGTCACAGTTACCATCAGCCAGCTTTAGACGGAATACGCCAGATAGATTGCCCAGATAAACGAAAGTTAGCTAGAGAGCGCCTCTAGCGACGGCTGTGCGTACCGCTTTCACACCGCGTGCCGCGGGACCCGACAGCTTGAAAACGTACATTTAAGCAAAGTACGGATACGTCCTACTTGAAACATGAGAACGCCATTAACCCTTCTGCTGGCTGCCCCCAGAAAGCGGCTCGGCGTATAAACACAAAGCACTAATGGAAAATCTGGAACGCTTTCTGCGTCCTACAGGATCTCCAACCGCTCCACCTGACGACTGAACACGGAGCCTGTAATTACGGAATTTTCTGCAGGAATACAAATGTGGCCAAATTAAGCTCTCGACGAGTGCGATACCCTAGAAAGGCACGAAGCAGCAGTGATGTCACGAGAAAAGAATATTTAACGATCCGTCGATGGCTGACTATTCACTCCTTATAATGAAAAATGATGGGGAAAAAAAAATCATTTTATTAAATAAGGAACATCGGAGTGGAGGGGCGGGATCTGATAGCGAGGATTTTTATTTTTTACATGTTTTGATCACCATTCTTAAAAAAATATTACCTTTTAAAACTTCAGCTTCTGTCTGAATCATATCGCTGCTAAAGGAGATTGTCTTTTTTCCCCATATTAAAGGGAACGTGCGATGTTTACTATATATTCTCTGTCTTGCTTTATTTTTTACTGATTTGTATCTTATCATTTATTTAAAACTTTTATATATCAAAAACAACAACTAATTACTGATCCTCAGTTGCGCATAGGTAATATGAAAACCACAACGTGTCGGTTATTTTAATGAGTAGATAAATGGATACTATCAGGGTTATTCACAAAAGGGTGAATAGTTTGGAGAAGGCCGGGGAAGTGATCAATCATGGACAACATAGATGAACTGGGAAGTGAGCTGAATTGGAGAATTTTTCCAAATCAGATATGTTGTCCTAGATTGTTCCCTTCTCCTGCCTTCTCCAAACTCTTCACCCTCTTGTGAATAGACCTGTATGTAATACAGAAAGAATGTGCTAAAAAAAACATATAGAACGAGAATGGTGATGCAAAGTCAAAACAATAGCACACCAGATGATAAAATAATAGAAAGCAAAGCCAGTCACAGTCCAGAAAGACTACAAATCGGCCTTGCAGTGCTTCTTAAAGGAGAACTATGGGGTTAAGTCTTTTCCCCATAGTTCTCCTTAGGGTAATGGGAGGACACAAACTAGCGTCCTCCCGTCACCCTAGGCTCAGTATAACGCAAGCTGTAACTCGCGGTATACTGAGACGCCGCAGCTGAAGCGGATCCCGACAATTGTGCCCTGGCAGAGCCAGCTGTACCCGCCCCCTCCCTCGTCCGTTCCGCCAGTCAGCGCTGGCGGATCGGAGCGGGGAATCCAGCCCCTCCCCTGTCACGGCAGAGAGCCGTGACAGGATCGAGAGGTGAGCGAACGCCGGTATGTGTTCGCTCACCTCCCGATCTACTGAGCCGACCTGTGACAGTCTCATTGTCACAGGTCGGCTAGAACTATGAGGAGGAGTGAAAAGCACTCACCTCATAGTTCTCCTTTAAAAGAACAGGAAGGAGCTCAGCAACAAAAAAAAGTATAGAAGAGTGCACCGGCATTGTGTAATAGTTCAATGCCATTTATTAAGAAATATCAAACTAAAACAATTGCACTCACAAGTGTAGATATTTGTGTGGCACCAGAAATTCTACGGAGTACATTTATTAATAAATGGAACTGCTACACTATGCCAGTGCGGTCTTTTATACTTTTGTTTTTACATATATACCGAGTTTCCCCAAAAATAAGACACTTCTTATATATTTTTTTATCCCAGGACTCTCAGCCAGAGGGACTGAGCGGTTCCAGGAAGCAAGTTCTTGTACTGGGAAAGAGCTGACTTTGCAGTTATTCCCTGGCTTCTTTAATGCTAGCTACAATTCCTGTTGTTTAAGGAGATCAATAACTGAATGTTACATTCCACACACAGGTGAAGCAAACGGAGGAAGTAGTCATGCTCCACCCCCTCCATTTCTTGCCTGCTCTGCTCAGAGAGCCAATAAAGACTTATTCAGAGAGAGACAGTCTGAAAGGAAGCAACTTCTGCTCTGGGTTTCCCTTTAGAAAATATATACTGCTCTGTGAGCAATCTCCTAAACTATTTTTGTGTGTAGTAGTATTAACAGTCCCCTAAACTCAATGAGTAGATGGAGGGTCCTCATACGTCTGGATACATAGTCCATGTGTAGCAATGTCTGCAATCTATATATAATAAAATTGGACCCAAATCCATTAGAGTTTCTCTTAAAGACTTTACTTGAAACATTGTAGTACCTGAGGAGGTCCCCATGTCCCGATTCTCTGTGTTTTCACCTGCTGTAAATCCTTGGATGGCAGAGTAAGCAGGTTGGCCCGAGCTGCCATTCAGGGGCTTAAACAATGAAGGGATCCAAAGCAGCTGCTGAACTTTAAAATTCCTTTAATTACTTCTCACAGACTGATTCCCCAGATGGTACCGATGCTCTGAGTGTTTAGTCAAAGGGTCAGTCAGATATTTTTAATGGATGATGCTGGTTTGACTTAGCCTCTGATATCTTGTATGTTTCAGAGAATCCAGTGAAGAGGCAATGGCGAGGGTGGCGGATACATTCATATACTGAGGTCAACCTCACCACTGGCCCCTAAGAGATATAAAGGAACCCTCGGGTGACTCAGTGAAATGTAATCGTGGGTGGACAGACCCTTCACATTTCATAGTTGCAGTAATAAGTCCTACGGTTGAGTTGGATCAACTGGTATAGAAGTAGATAGATGACCAGACCCCAGGCATGGGTAGATACCCAGGGCCGGATTTAGTCTCTCTGCTGCCCCAAGGCCGGGTTCCTCAACGCACCCCCCTCGCCCGCGCCAAACATCCCGCAATGAATGGCAACCAGATAACGGGGGCGGCAGGCAGGGCCGCATTTCCCACAAGGCCAACCAAGGCCTGGCCTTGGGGCAGCAGGAAGTAGAGGGGCAGCAGGGGTGTGAAATTCCTATATCCCGAAGCCCAGGACATGCAGTTCCGGGCGTCAGGCGGGTAGTTGTTTTCTACATTTAGCCCTGCTTTGGGCAAGCACAGCTAAATTTACTCTACAGCAGGGAAGCCACCGCTTGTTTTGTACAATCTAAAAATATGGTAAAAAAATGGAAAAGCGCACTACATGAAGTAACAGCTTCTGTATGGAGCGACAATACACAAATAATTTTTTCAGCGCTACTACTGTATGGATAAACTCACGTTTGAGGTGTCACTGTGTTTCAGGAAGAGGTCCTCTGTAATCCCTGTTTAAAAGGTAAATTAGCCAGGGTACAGGGTGGGGTGAAAATGGGGTGGATGGGTGCGTGCTTAGATGGACTTCGGCTGGCAAGAATGGTCAAATGCTGGGGGCTGTGCGGACTCAGCTGGCCAGGCTGAGCCGCAACAGCAGTGTGAGGTGTACGCTGAATGGATGTCAGCGGATCGGGGTGCACGGGAGACCGCAAATGGGTACAAAGGTACCGCGGTGTAGTGGAGTCAGCTGAATGCTCAGAGCCGTCTGTGAAGATAGCGCTATGCGTTTCGAGGCCCCTGCCTCTTTGTCAAACTGGAATACGTGGAAAGGATCCTCACCACGTATTCCAGGTTGACAAAGAGGATCCTCAGCACGTATTCCAGCTTGACAAGGCAGGGGCCTGAAACGCATAGCGCTATCTGAACGCACTGAGCACCATCTTCACAGACAGCTCTGAGCATTCAGCTGACTCCACTACACTGCGGTACCTATGTACCCATTTTAAAACTTTTATTCATTTTATTATTTTTTACTTTTACTTTTTTTTTTTTACTTTTACTTTACTTTTTATTAATGTTTTTCTCACTTTTCTCACGGGTGGGAAGGGAGGAAGCCAGCGGTGAGAGGCAGCTAGGTAAGGTGAGGACGGACCATGGAGGGGGGTGAGGTGGGGGCGGAGCTGCATGCATATTACAAGTGATCTTGACAACATCGCCGGGTTCACTTGTACTAAAAACACAGACTTCCCAGCTGTACATTTAGCCCTGCTTGCCTGAAACAGGGCTAAATGTAGAAAACAACTACCCGCCCAGCGGCTGTGCCGCCCCTCTATGCCCTGCCGCCCCGAGGCCCAGTCTCGGTAGCTTTCTGCTAAATCCAGCTCTGTAGATACCATACTCTGACCCAGAATGTCTTGGAAGCCTAGATGTCCAGACCAAGTTTAGCAGCATCAGTTATGCGTCAGTTAACCCTATGATTTATTTTTCAGTTGGACATCAGGTATAGGGTTGCCACCTGTCCAGGATTCACCCAGACAGTCCGGGTTTTGACTGTCAGGCAGACAGGGGCAACCAAAATTAAGATGGGGCTACTGGCCCCCCACTGAAAATAGAATCAACTGTGATATTTACATTCTCCCCAAAAAAGGCCAGAGTGTTTGGGTTTCGATGGAAGAAAAGGTGGCAACCTAATTAGGCGTGAGAAATAGGAGCATGCACAGTCACTAATTCCAGGTTCTCTGCTGCAAGGTGAATTATCGCTCTCACTGAGGGAGGGATATTTTGTAAGGAGTTAAAAAAAGAAAAGCTCATTGTAGTCACAAAGGGGTCAGAGCCGTCTGATATTTTCACTTTGATTTGAGATGTTTTGATGGTGTGAAGCTTTTTTTTTTTAAATATTATTTGTAGCCAGCAAACGCAACACTGACACCTACAGTCTGCGAGGCGATGATACACTCTGCAATGCAAAAATCATGACGGCGCGGATGTCCTTCATGGCAGATGTGATGCGCAGTCACATGACTGACAGCGTTTAGATTTACAGTGTAGCTGTGATGAGAAGAATGATTCCTCCGGATGATTGTTTCTCGGCATCATAAAGTGTGTGAATCTTTAGAAGAGCAAATATTCATTGAGAAGCCAACCGACGCGTAGCGGCTTATCACAGATGGGCGTGACTTACTGATGGAGTGTGAGCTCCTCTGGTGCAGAGACTAATGTGACTGGCTCAGTGTTTTCTGTACAGCACTGCGGTATATGTCAGAGCTATAGTAACATATAATAATAATAGTGTGTGACTAACGGGGACATTAGAGTGTAAGCTCCTCTGGTGCAGAGACTGATGTGAATAGCTCAGTGTTCTCTGTACAGCACTGCGGAATAGGTCAGAGCTATATACATGTATAATAATAGTGTGTCTGTGGAGGGGACACATTAGAGTGTGAGCTCCTCTGGCGCAGAGACTGATGTGACTGGCTCTGTATTCTCCGTCATAGGATTGGATCTTTTTATCCTTGTGCTGCAGGTCATTATGATGTCAGATCTGTTTGGCACAGGATGTGTCCCCAGAGAGTGATAACCGACGCTGACACATGTCCCCAGCAGATCACACATTCCGGACTCGGTCACACATTCCCGACTCGATCACACATTCCTGATTCGGTCACACATTCCGGACTCGGTCACACATTCCCGACTCGGTCACACATTCCTGGTTCGGTCACACATTCCGGACTCGGTCACACATTCCCGACTCGATCACACATTCCTGATTCGGTCCAAGTGGCCTGTATTCCGCCTTTTCACAATGAATTATATATTGTATACATTTATTGCAGCAGAAGCTCAGACGGGGCTGCCGATTCAGCGGGTGGGGGGTTAGAGTCACATGTGACGGGACTCCAGCCGCAGCTGGAGGCGGCTACCTGACACCTAAAAGGAGGAATGGAAATCCAGAATCTGCAGCAAGCTGTGTGAGTCTGCTTTATATATGAGGGAAGTGCCAGCACGCCGGCCCGTGAGTCCCCATACTACAACCGAACATGACATATATCTTATGACAGATCCACTTTAAATCAAATCAGAGGATTTTTTGACTGATTGATTGATTTTTCTTTTGCTTGTACTTTATGACTATTGGCTCATTTCACAAAGTTAACACACAAGGATACAGGATCATTGGTTTAAAAAGAGTGTGACAGTTGACAGCATGTGATTGGAAAGTGACAGTCACATGACTAATGTACAGATCTTAATGAATCGAGTCTCATGCATCTCTGTGTCATTCTATTTATCTAGGTAACAATGTAACAAACTTTGAGATACACATGTGGCCAGCTTGTGCCGTGCTGTGTATTTCCTGTAGGGCCGTGGTTTGGGTTAAATGCTCATTGAGTCTGAGGGTGGAGGAATAAGCCGTAATAGTTACCTTATTCCTCACTTTGGCAGAGTTCCTCGGCACCAGGGATGGGCAACCCCATTTAGAATGCAGAGGAGAGGCAGCCAGGGGAGGGAGTAAGGAGACTGGCTATAGAGGACTACAAATCCCAGCAATACATTATGCCTACTCTGTGTTGTTCTGGGGTGGTGCCCTGATGTCTCCAGGGTTCTCAGGTGGACTCTGCGGGCTTTCAGGTGGGCTGTGCAGGCTCTCAGGTGGGCTTTGTGCACCCTCAGGTGGGCTATGCGGATTCTCAGGTGGCTGTGTGGGGTCTCAGGTGGGCTATGCAGGCTCTCAAGAGTGCTGTGTGGGCTGTGCGGTGTCTCACCAGGGGTCAGGTGGCGTGCAGCCTGGTGTCAGGAAGACGGAGGAGAAAATGAGCGGGTTGTTACCTGTTTTCAGGCGCCCATAGCTCACTGTAGGATGCCGCTTCAGGCACATGCGGCTGCCTGAGCTCCCACGCTTGCTGGGCACCTCGGCAGCCTCATCTGTTAACAAAATGTAACTGCCGGTATCGGCACTCAGTGTCTTGTGTCCGGGCGGCACTCGGCCTGCCACCCGGACACTAGACTCAAAAACCGGACTGTCCGGGTGAATCCCGGACATGTGGCAACCCTAGTTCCACAAGGGGGGGAATGGGGGTTGCCCATCCCTGCTCTCCGTGCAACTTTATTACAGTCTGTCGCTATCGCTGCGACTCATTCATTCGTTGGCGGACATTAGGACCCCGTTGCAGTAAACTGTGTCGCACGTATAAGTATTGTGTCACATTGTGTCAGTTCTGCATACACCAATCGGCTGCGAGTTGCGTCACTTGTCGCAATACCGCCGTACAGATTCCCGATGACATCCTTTATGAGTTTTGCAGATTGTCACGTTTGCCTCTGTGGCTTGTACGCTCAGCGGCGCGGGCTTATCGCAGGGTGACGTTAATTTCCGTCAGCGGATCGGGCGTGGCGAGCTGCGAGTTTGGGACAGAGAGAAGCCACAGAAGCCAAGACAGGCCTAGCTGTGTCTATGGGGGGTGAATCGGGGGAACAATAGGGATTTGTTAGGAGCTTCACACACAACACGGTCACACAACTCCCTTTTCTCATACGGGTGAGTGGTGGGGATCGGAGGGGTCAGGAATCCGGAGGACGAGGGGCGTTGGGCACTTCCCCCCCTCCTGCCAATGCTTTCATCTGAGCTCTGATTGTCCTCCTGATCTGCTCAGTTCTGTGTGTGACTCATTGTGTGCAATCTGCACACTGCGGAATACGTCAGCTGCCAAGTGACCCCGATTTCCAGGGGTGGCCTCCGGTGTTCCAGCTCCATTCCTGGAATGTCTGTCCCCGGCAATGCCTCTGGAGCTGAAACCGTCCAGACTAAAAGACGTTTCCACTTGCCTCGCTTGTTGGAGGGAAGAGAACCTGTCATGTGCGGGGACATCACAGTGTAGTACAGCAGACTGACATTTTTTAGGATTTTTTTTTTTTCATTCATGCTTTCTTTGCTAATCAGCAGTAAAAAAATGTAATATTTCTTTTTAATAAAATAAAATAATTACAATATATTTTGTTATAATTCATG
>NW_017306923.1:231364-239522 GCF_000935625.1 Nanorana parkeri | reverse complement strand
AAAAAATTGTCAGGCCGAAACCGATACCGAAAATGTTTTTATTTTTTAAATATGTAATTTTTATTTATTTTTTATAAACTTTTACATTTTTTATATTTGTTTTTATTCATTTTTTATTAAATATTTTTTACTTTACTTTCAGGGGCTTCGGGTAAATATTGAGGGGTCTAAACAGACCTCTGATATTTCCCTTTTAAACTAGAAAAAGTGATTGAGAACACAAATTCCTCAATCTCTTTTTCTGTGTCCCCCGTTATCAAGGAACAGGAATCCTCTATACTGAGTGTTCCTGTTTATTGATAACATGAGGACAGAGTATGTTTACTATAACCACAATCATGAATGAACAGGAAGTGATGTAGATGTGATGTAGATCACTTCCCATTCATTCATAATGGAGGATATAGTAACATACTCTGTGCTCAATTATCTACAAACACTCAGCGATCACTGATCACTGACTGCATGTACCCGCTCTCCTTTCTGACAGCTGTCACAGGAGGCTGAGTGAGCGGTGCGAGAGGAGAGCTCAGCCTCCTGTGACAGCGCTGGCTGTCTCCACCCACACAGCGCTCTGCCACACTGTGACAGCCGGCCGAGCGGTGTGGGAGGAGAGACGCCGGCCGCTCACAGCTCTCTCCTCCCGCAGCACTCGGCCGGCTGTCACAGTTTCTCTCCTCCTGGCTGGGACACAGACCAGCACCCAGTGTGGAGGAAAGAAATCACGGTTGCGGCGATGTATCGGCAGGAAAATGGCACTTTCGGCATTTAGCCAAAAGTGCCATTTTCGGCCGATATGTTTCGGCGGCCGATATATCGGTGCATCCCTAATTTATATATTTTTTTTATAATTCTTGCTGTCTTTGCTGAGTAATCAGCAGGGAATTTAAAAAAAAAAATAATTTTATCATAGTTATAATATTGTTTAAAATTCATGTGGTTTTTGCTGAGTTTTAGCAGTGAAAATGCAATAATTTATTTTTTAATAATTTATGTTGTCTTTGCTAATTAATCAGCAGTGATTTTTTTTAAAATTATAATAATGATAATATCATTTTTTTTGTCTAATTGATGTTGTCATTTATAATTCATATAGTTTTTGCTAATTAATCAACAGTGACAATTCATTTTTTTACACTTTCTATTTGCATCTCCAACCCTGTAGCAGAAAGATGCATATTCAGGAGCCCTGAGCTCTGCTTTGTGCCCGGATGTAACCGATAATTAATAAGCTCAGCCGCAGCCTGGGGAAAAATTTGTACATTCATGTATATTTAAAGCTGAACTCCGGGATCAGCAAACATTGTCCTCATACAAGAGTCATGTGTGTTCCTCCTTGAATCTTGGTAAGCTTTGTGTATTTCTTTCTGTGCAGTAATCCAGTGTGAGACTTGGAGTTTCCTGTAATAAAGACCGGTCACTGCTGCTCCTTCTCTTGTGCAGGGTGGCTGGTCTTGTCTCCGCCCCTTCCTGTAATAAAGACCGCTCACTGCTGCTCTCTCTCCTTGTGCAGGGTGACTGGTCTTGTCTCCGCCCCCTCCTGTAATAAAGACTGCTCACTGCTGCTTCTTCTCCTGTGCAGGTTGACCGGTCTTGTCTCCACCCCCTCCTGTAATAAAGACCGCTCACTGCTACTTCTTCTCCTGTGCAGGTTGACCGGTCATGTCTCCACCCCCTCCTTAATAAAGACTGCTCACTGCTGCTCTCTCTGCTTGTACAGGGTGAATGGTCTTGTCTCTGCCCCCTCCTGCTCTCTCTCCTTGTGCAAGGTGACTGGTCTTGTCTCCGCCCCCTCCTGTAATAAAGATCGCTCACTGCTGCTCCTTCTCTTGTGCAAGGTGACTGGTCTTGTCTCCGCCCCCTCCTGTAATAAAGATCGCTCACTGCTGCTCCTTCTCTTGTGCAAGGTGACTGGTCTTGTCTCCGCCCCCTCCTGTAATAAAGATCGCTCACTGCTGCTCCTTCTCTTGTGCAAGGTGACTGGTCTTGTCTCCGCCCCCTCCTGTAATAAAGACTGCTCACTGCTGCTCAAGAAACTGCTCACTGCTGCTCCTGTAATAAAGACTTCTCCTGTGCAGGGTGACTGGTCTTGTCTCCGCCCCTCCTGTAGTTTCCTGCTGGGTCCCTTCCACAGCTCAGCTCCCTGCACAGGCTATGTACAGCACAATGATACCACTGCTACTGTTACAAGGTAATATCTGAGTTTGCAAAGGCATTTGGTGTACACAAAGTGGATTTATATCCTTTGTAGCTAGTAAAGAATGTAATTAAATGACATAGTGCAACTGCATGTCAAAGGCTGTCAATAAATACTGAATTTGATGCCATCAGCACAAACCTGTCCACGCGGGCCCCAAATCACATAGAGCAGGAGGCAGGGACTCCTACAAATGACAGGATCCCGCAGTAACCAATCAAATGTCAGCTTTCAGCAGTATAATGAGAGACAACACCTGATTGGCTGCTTGGAAATACCGAGCTCTGCTATTATAAATCAATTTGGTTTATCTCCTTCACTCCGTATACATTATGTAGCTGAAAGCGTCTTTTGTTCGGCGGTTCTTGTTATTCCGCGATTACCACTTCTACAACTGATAGATGAAACACGGAGCGCCCGATGCGTCGCCAGTTCTATAGAGAACGTTTGGATACGCCGCCATTATCTCCGCCAACCTTTGTTCCCCGGACCACATTGTACGCAGAAACGTCTTCTCAATTATTTTGATACTGTATAATGGCGGAGCCAACGGGGGGCATCTTCAAGGACCGGTCTGTAGTGATCGGTGGGTCGATCGGAAAACCCCTGATCTGGAATAAAATTGTATCAATGGACCCGCGCCATCGACTAAATCCTAAACGCTCAGGCCTGAAAATGCCCCAAAAAACGCAGGAGATAAAAAGTTTCAAAAATGCACAAAAGTGAACGGGGGCCAAAGGCTCAGTGCACTTCCTGCACCATGTTATATGTCTCCCCTATGTGTAAGGTGTAACATGAAATATGGTCATATCCCCCCTCCACCCTCAAACTACCCCACCCCCTCCCCATTTACCGGAATTGGGGGGGTGCTTCTCCCTGTTTACTTTTGAATGTATCGGGTGGAGCCGCGTCGTCTATTCACAGGGACATGTGACTAGGAAGGCTACACGTCCTATCTGCAACCACGGGAGAGAGACTCAACCAAACGCACTGGAAGCTGGGTGGTGATGTCACCATTCTTCTAATTAATTCATTACTTCCTCCATTGCTCCTTCCCTTACTTGCTCTATTACTTCTTCCCTTACTTCCTCTATTACTTCTTACATTACTACCTCCATTACTTCTTACATTACTTCCTCTATTATGCCCTCCATTACTTCCTCTATTATGTCCTCCATTGCTTCTTCCCTGACTTCCTTTATTACTTCTCCCATTACTTCCTCTATTATGTCTTCCACTAGTTCCTCCATGACTTCTTCCATGACTTCTCCCCTCACTTCTTTTATTCTTCCATTCCTTCCTTTATTACTTCTCCCATTACTTCCTCTATTATGTCTTCCACTACTTCCCTTACTTCCTTTATTACTTCCTCCATTACTTCCTCTATTACTTCTTCCATGACTTCTTCCCTTACTTCCTCTATTATGTCTTCCATTGCTTTTTCCCTTACTTCCTTTATTACTTCTTCCATTACTTCCTCCATGACTTCTTCCATGACTTCCTCTATTACTTCTTCCCTTACTTCCTTTATTACTTCCTCTATTACTTCTTCCCTCACTTCTTTTATTACTTCCTCTATTACTTCTTCCATTACTTCCTCTATTACTCTTCCATTTCTTCCTCTATTACTTCCTTTATTATGTCCTCCATTACTTCTTCCCGCACTTCTTTTATTACTTCTTCCCGCACTTCCTCCATTACTTCCTCTATTACTTCCATTACTTCATCTATTACTTCTTCCCTCACTTCTTTTATTACTTCTTCCCTTACTTCCTCTATTACTTCTTCCATTACTTCCTCTATGACTTCCTCCATTACTTCTTCCATTACTTCCTCCCTTACTTCCTTTATTAGGAACTACAAGCCCCATGAGGCACTGCAAGAATGACAGCCAAAGACAAGACTCCCAGAGACATGATGCGACTTGTAGTTTCACCACAGCCGGAGTGCCAAGGCTGGCTACCCCCTGGCCTAATGGATCTGGGTTGTCCCAAAGCGGTTAACAGCGTTGGCGTTCTCATTGTGATTTCATTACGGCCTCTGGATCCATATGCTGCTCATCTCCTAAATATAATGGCCATAAATCACCCATCGCTGTCACGTTACTTATCTCCTGGCATAAATCCACCGCAGCACCAAACAGCCCAGGCGGCAGATGGAGACTGCGAAATGCCAGAGCGAGCGGCTGCTCACCGAGTAAGTGCGTCGCTCTGTTCCACCGTAACTTTAGATTTATGGTGAAATACGAGCGTATCTCCACGCCGCACTCGGTGACATATAAATTACCGCGATAAATGCATCAGGAGAAGGTGCGGGGGGGAAGGAAAAGCGGAGCGCACGACGAGCCATCCCAAAATGAATGTAATATGGAAAGATAATATTGTGCTTCTTAATCTTCCTGCAGCAAGAAGGAACCCGAAATTCTAATCTGCCGAGAAGTCCTTGTACTGATCCAGCAGACGCAGATCATCAGATGTACAATACACAGCGAGGTGGGACAGAATTCTGAACATTACGGATAGACATGTGCCATGCGTTTCGTTCCGAATCAAAATTTGGACACATTTTCCAAAATTCGAACACATCTAAATTTCAGAATCCCAATGCAATGCATTCTTCACTTCGGCTCATCCGAACATACTGAGCATGTTCGGCTGAACCGAAGGCAGCCGAAGCCAGGCGACGTACGGCTGATTTTAGCTGTACATGCCTGAAGTGAATAGCCTAACGCAGGGCTGTAGCTACCATGAGGCGAGTGAGGCACTCACCTCAGGCGCAGCTGAGAGGGGGCGCAGCTGAGATGTTGCCATGGCGAGCACATTGGCAACAGGGGCGCCAGGCGGCCAACACAGCAGTGGCTCAGCAGGGAGAAGAGGAGCTACAGCTTCTCCTCAGATCCCTGCTACTCTCCCCCCACCAGTATGGGCAGAGGACTCTGTGTCCTCAATCTCTTTTTCTATTTCAAAAGGGAAATGTTAGGGGTCTGTTTAGACCCCCAATATTTCCCCGAAGCAAACACACACACCCCACACACACACACCCCGAACGAAACACATTTTTATGCTTTTTTTGGATTTGGCCACCAGCGCATTCTCTGCATGCGTGCCGCCATCCTGGAGACAGGGTGCATGACGTCATATACCGCACAGGTCTGTTGGGGGGCACAATTTTCTGTTCTTGCCTGGGGCGCAAAAGGAGCTAGCTCACGCTCTGGCCGAACGGCGTTCGGGCCGGGTCACTTCACTTCGGCTCGGTTATTCACTCGGCTAATAAATGTTTCTTTGTTTTCTGTTTTCTTTTACAGTATTGACATGAAATGTCCAGTGTAAAACAAATGTGATAGATTAGCAAAAAAAATATTTTAAAAAACAGCAAAATTCATCAACAACAGAAAAAAATAAAGTCCATTCTCCAGCTCCCCTCCTGTGGAGATATTACATCACACTGGGATGAGTTTTAAGAGCAACTGTCATCTTTTTAATGTATTCCGGACACACATGTAAAGGAGATTGATGCTGAACTTCGGGCAGATATAAAAGACACAAATAAATTAGGGCTGGTAATGATTACAATTTTCCTGTTCGATTAATCGAAATGTTTTTTAATCGATTCATTTCGATTAATTATAACGCACATACAGATCCAACTACATTGGCCTATACACATACAGCACAGCAATGAAGTAATAAAATGAACTAGGATCACACTAATCCAGCACGTTATTAATCTCACGTGCCCCACTCAATATGGCCGCCGCTTAAGTGCGGCATCTCAGAATAATAACGTGCTGGATTAGTGTGATCCTAGTTCATTTTATTACTTCATTGCTGTGCAGTATGTGTATAGGCCAATGCCAGGGATCCCAACCTGAAAGAAGAAATTTCAGGGAGGTGTCCCTCTCATTTCAGGGAGGTGCCCTCTCCCCCCCCCCCGCGGAGAGGGGGTTAGGGGGGGCTGGGAGAGAGCACCCACCTGAAATGATGGCAGATAGCACAGGAAGCAATAGCTTCTTTGCTATCTGCAGACTTTTTTTTTTTTTTTTTAGTATTCTGCCAGTTGCAGTTGTCAGAATAAAAAAAAAAGAATACTTAGCTAGATTCCTATTGGCTATTTCACTTTGCAATAGCCTATAGCAAACTAGCTATTGCACCTGCCCCTTGCTGCTTTCAATCACCAGAAGAGGACCTGATAGAAAAATTCAGGTCCCCCTCTGCTGATTGACAGCAGCAGTGGGCGGGTGCATTAGCTAGTTTGCTATTGCAAAGTGCAATAGCCAATAGGAATCTAGCTATGCAATCGTATGCCTTTTTTATCTTTTCTGACTGACGGTCGGGCCGCGGCTCCAGATGTCGGAAAAGAAAAAAAAAAAAAACAATCGCAGGGAAAGGTTTAATCTGCTCGATTGAGCAGATTAAACCTTTTCGGTAAAAAGTGTTTCTCTCCCGGCCTGGATGTGTACTCACCGGCCGAAGCAGCTCCATCGGGTAACGAAGGGAAGGGGGAGGAGTCCAGTGATGTCACGGACATCAACGTCACCGGACTCCTCCCCCTTCCCTTCATTAGCCGACAGCCACTTGGGGAAGGGGGAGGAGTCCGGTGACGTCGATGTCTGTGACGTCACCGGATCTCCGACGGAAGACCCGGAAGGCGGCGGAGAGGTGAGTACGGATCAAAAGAACTTTGATCGATCAAAAAAATTAACGATTCATCGAGGGATTAATCGTTAATTTCCGCAGCCCTAAAATAAATGTGACTCTGTGTTTACTTTTACGTCACTTAAAGGAGAACTATGGGGTAGTGCTTTTCACTCACCTCATAGTTCTAGCCGACCTGTGACAATGAGACTGTAACAGGTCGGCTCAGTAGATCGGGAGGTGAGCGAACGCCGGTCCTGTCACGGCTCTCTGCTGACTGGCGGAACGGAGGGGGCGGGTACAGCTGGCTCTGCCTCTAGATAGGCAGAGCCAGCTGTCAGTCACGCAGCTGGGCAGATCTCGACATCGATGTAGCTCGCGGTATACTGAGCTTAGGGTGATGGGAGGACGCTAGTTTGTGTCCTCCCGTTACCCTAAGGAGACATATGGGGAAAAGCACTGACCCCATAGTTCTCCATTAAGGATGCCCATTCATTTCTAATGGGCTCTCAACGTGCCTCAAAGCACATTCACACAATTCACATCTGCTACATAGATGTGCGTTCTTTTTACTGTTATGTGCGTGCTGAGGTGACTCAGATTCACAGTGAATGGCAATGCCCGGTCAGGCCCGTATACCCGTACCTCATCCTGAGCTGTGGGAATGTGTTAACCCTTTCACTGCCAAAGTTCTCTCTTTTTTTTCATTTGTTGCACACATTCCGAAATGCACATGTTGTACAATAAAAGAAAGGTACTTTCAACCCCAAAGTCTTATATATTCTCTGCAAGCAGAGGTCCTGTATAATAAAATGGGGGGTTAGAGCACACAAATATAATATAATCTCCAATATTTGGGAAAAATTATAAAAGATGAGGTCGCATTGAGTAAATAGATACCAAATATATCAATATCATATACATGGAAGCGGGCGGTTCTGTGTGGCGTCGGGGGGCCTTTTTAATAACCTTTAATAACCTTTAATATGTACATTTTTGTTTTAACTTTATTGCTATCACAAGGGGGCTGCCAAGCCCTCTTTGCGATAACATAGTTTAGGCGACAGGTTCTCTTTAAGGAGACATCAGGGGTCTAATGCCACCCTCACACTCTGTTGGAGCTGATCCATCTCAGATTATGCTTGATCAGCTTCTCTCACAGCCAAGCTTTGACAGCCCTGAACCTGGACGTGCTCAGAGCCGAGTGCTTCCAGGTTCTTAATAACCAGAGGAGTTCAGCAAATGGTTGTGAACTGATCTCCCACTGCTCTTTATCCTGACCCCCCCCCCCCTGGAGCCTCCCAGGCAACAAGGAGGGAACGGTTCG
>NW_017306923.1:215514-231350 GCF_000935625.1 Nanorana parkeri | reverse complement strand
CCCCCCCCCCCATGCTGGTCCCAGGCACACAGGAGGGAAAGGTTAGCCTAGGACACATGGCGGGGGAAATTTGTCTCAATTACAAGTGTATGGAAGTGATTAGGCTTCCCGAATCCCCTCTATGGGAAAGCCAAAAGCTGTGAATTACCGTCTTGGTGTGGTAGTTACGTCTGTGGCAGCAAAAGCATGCAACACGCATTACCGCAATGCAAAAGTGCAACCAATTATATAAAATGCCTTGTTTCTTGGCTAGCTTACACAATGAATACACCATCCCGATTGAAAACAAACCTCTGCAGTCTCTAGTGAGGTGAAACATCCACAAAGCTCCTAGTTTTCAGTGACTGAGCGGGATTTTGCTGAGGCTTTAGGTCACATGATACATAGATGGACTATGAAATTAGTACTTTTTTACTTGAAGGAGAACTTTACTCTGGCGGGATCGTAGGAGCGAATGTTCATATTTAAGCAGGCTTACCTGTGAGTTTCCCCTCCCCCACCACTGCCATTCACCTCTTCCTCAGGGCCTGCTGTCTTCTAGAGATGATGCTGGGACTGTTGAGAACCCAGTTCACCCAAGTCTGCTCAAAACTCTGACCGCCACCCCCCTACTCAGTACCAATCAGTATGAACAGGTGTAATTCCCCGCCCCCTTTGTGAGATATAGCTGTGGGGAAGGGAATGCACCTCCCCCTATCTAATTGGGTTGTGGGGTGGCGGTCAGAGTTTTGAGCAGACTTTGACTAACTCCCTGACTCATCTCACTGGCCACTGGGCACCCACTGGTGAGGTATCTCCCGCGCACAGGCTGCAGGCACTGTGCACATAGGAAAATTGCTAATGTGCGTGGGTGATCATGACAGGTTAGCTTTAATCCAGTTGAGATCTGTGGGAGCTGTGCCACCCCAGACATAAAGTGATGCCTTCTGCTGTGGAAGCTGGGCTGTAGCTACCATGGGGCGAGTGAGGCACACGCCTCAGGAGCAGCTGAGAGAGGGCGCAGCCAGGGCCAGCTTGACTGTGCCCCTTCGCTCCTGTTGCCATGGCAAGCAGAGGGCAACAGGGGCACCAGGAGGCCAACACAGCCGTGCCTTGGCAGGGGGTTAGGAAAAAGGTGTTTTAAACATTAAAAATGTGTTAGTACCATGGAAGTGTATTTATATTTAATTTCTACACAAACTTGACACTCATGTTTTATGATAGTGAATTAGACCCACTCATGGATTCTGGGATTGTTCGTGCAATGCGGCGTCCATGCACGGTCATAGAAGGGGGTCTCTTCTGGTCATACGTTGTGACATTATCCCCCGTGACGGGCCAGAGATTGCTCTCCATTATGTGTCATCTCTCAGGAACATCTAAACGTGTTTATCGGTGTGGGATCACGGCTGCGCTGTACATGACATGCTGTAACTATAGAGACCGCGGTTAGGGTTCAGGATGGAATATTCCAGACATGCAGTTAATCTGTTGAGTGAATATCTCTCTGCGTGGGGGCCCATGGGTCTATCAGAGTCCACCGAATAGAAGACAGCATGGACAATGCTCACCCAGAGAATCAGACCATACCCCCATACCACGGATGAGGTAAATTAAAGGAATAGTCCACGTTTTAGACCAAGATTCATGTTACACCCATATTTATAACTTCAATCTAACTTAAAACATGGTCACATTCCTCATACCCCCCCCCAAAAAAAAAACCCCACCCTCAACCCCCTGAATTGTGGGGTTCTTCTCCCTACATCTTTCTGTATTTGGTTTTCTATTCCACCATGGGATCTGTAAATGGAATGCAATGGATGGAACTAAATCCGATCCACCAGAAGAACTCTTAGGTCTCAATGGAGCACAATTGTGGTAACGTCACCATGCTTCTACTCCATTGATTTCTTCCTTTAACCCCATAAGCGAAGGTGTGTACCTTGGTACGGACCAGGGGCTGGGGGAGCAGCCTGCAGGAACCGAGGCAATGCACCCGCCATCTGATCACAGTTGCAATGCTCAGGGCCGGATTTCCCACAAGGCCAACCCAGGCCCGGCCTTGGGGGAGCAGGGAGTAGAGGGGCAGCAGGGGTTTGGAATTCCTATCTCCTGAAGCAGCTCCGGGTGCTGGGTGGGTAGTTATTTTCAACATTTAGCCCTGCTTTGGGCAAGCAGAGCTAAATGTACAGCGGGGAAGCCGCCGCTTGTTTTGTACAAGGGATCTCGGCGACGTCGCCGAGATCACTTGTATGCAGCCTGCAGGTCCGCCATTCTCCATAGGGGGGCGCTTTGAGGAACCTGGCATTGAGGCAGCAGAGAGAGTAAATCTGGCCCTGGCAATGCTCTATGGTATGCAGGCTCCAGTGCAAACAATGAATACATATACAGTGTTCAGGTCATCAATATGTCTGCATGTATTATTTTTTTCCAAAGGGTCGACTTTTAATCTTTTGGCCTTTGAAGAGTTTCAATTTTCCCAAAATGTCTGCGAAGATTGGGAGATTACACCATCTCTGCACAATGCATTGGAGTGGTTGTGACAGTCTCATTGTCACAGGTCGGCTAGAACTATGAGGTGAGTGAAAAGCACTCACCTCATAGTTCTCCTTTAAGGAGGTTTTTGGAAGTTTTTCTAAAAGGGTGCGACGGTTCTTTGGGGTTACAGAGAGGCCTTTCACCCATCGTGGACCTGGATATACCAGGTCTACAGATATACCAGGTCATGCTACAACTGTAAAGTAAAAGATCAAGGTAACTGGACTTGCTGTATTTGTCTTGAAGATGTTTTGCTGGTCATCCGACTAGCTTTCTCCATTTAGAAAGTCATTTCTGAATGGAGAAAGCTAGTCGGATGACCAGTAAAACATCTTCAAGAAAAATACAGCAAGTCCAGTTGCCTTGATTTACTTTTTTACAGTTGTACCTGGTATATCTGCACCCGTATCTGTATTAAAACTCTTCTGCGACCCCCCAAAATTAATAAATAGTTGTTCCAAGCAAACTTTGCCCAAGCAGCTCAATGAGGGAAGCCGAGTCTCTGGTCAGTTTGGTTGTATCATTCAGGATTTCAGATAGCAGTAAAAAAAATGAAGCAATGGAGCCCCGCAGCCAAACCATAAAACTTTCCTTTCTATTGCCATAATGAGAGTTTGTACACTTTGCAGAGCATTACTCATTGGCTGGGATCCATTCATCATTGGACGCTTCCCACCCATTTGGATTGCTTCTCCTCGGCTGGCTTTGATGAATAATGTGCGATGCGGAGAATATCCTTCGCTTAGAAAGTTTCACCTTCGTGAGAGATTGGAAGCCATTGCAGACGGTGATAGGTAATGCAATGCACCCCCATCCCCTCCATGCAGCTCTCCGTCTTCTTCAGCATCTAACAGGTTGTGAAATGCTCCGCCTCCTGCGATGACCTTGCACGCTGCCTCTGAACTAATTTGTGCGGAAGTCGAGGAAATAATTTTCTCCCTATTTCTGGGGCAATTTATGGATCCTGACGTCCTGCAGACGGATGAATTGGGATTAATAATTATTATATCTGTTATATCTATTAACAAACAATCCTCTTCCCCAATTACATGTGATATGATTGGTATTCTGATTGGTATATGGATAGGCTGCATTCTCAGTGATGTCACCGGTCTCTAGTGAATGGATAGGCTGCATTCTCAGTGATGTCACCGGTCTCTAGTGAAGGGATAGGCTGCACTCTCAGTGATGTCATTCTCACTGATGTCACCGGTCTCTAGTGAAGGGATAGGCTGCATTCTCAGTGATGTCACCGGTCTCTAGTGATTGGATAGGCTGCATTCTCAGTGATGTCACCGCTCTCTAGTGATTGGATAGGCTCCATTCTCAGACTTACTGTATAACTCAGGAGTTATTTGAAGAGAAAAAGATTTGTATTTTGGGAGCTCCCTGAGGTTAGCGGGAGTTGTAGTTTAGACATGCTTTGGAATTGTTCATAGTACGGAGGTTGCTATTTAATCAGATTTTCTCTCGGATAATGTCGCTCTCCGTGGCAGTTCAGGCGACCCCGCTCAGAACACTCGGCAGATGGGACCGGAATCTGCCCCAATAAGACAATACAAATAGGCCGGAGGGATTTGGCCAAGTATTTAACTTGTCGGCTTCTGTTGTTTTAATAAAACGGAGGAGAGCGCGGGAGGAGAGCGCGGGAGGAGAGCGCAGCATCCAATCGTGTTTTGATGGTGGAAATACAAGTTGAGGGGATTATTGCATATTTCAGTCTGAGCTCCCTGAAGAATGATTATTCAGCTCGCTTTAAAGGGATTTTCTAGCCGGGATTATTCTATATGCTTTGAACCTGTGGAGAATTGTCTGCGTTATTGGATTTCAGCTCTGCTAGGAGATATATAGGTGATTGTCCTGAACATGCAATAAATCAAATCCCTTCTTTTTAAAACATCGTCAGGAACAGTTGTGTGAAGTGAGACACGACAGGTCCCTACTATGGGGAGAAGGCGGGATATGGAGCCACCATATTGATTCCATGACCAGAAACCCAGCACTGCACCATCAACCTCATATACCAAACAGCGAACTGCTGAAGCTTTCCAGGCTTTTTGAAGGGTCACAGTCGGGGCCGGATTTCCCACAAGGCCCGGCTTTGGGGCAGCAGGGAGTAGAGGGGCAGCAGGGGTGTGGAATTACTATCTCCTGATGCCCGGGCGGGTAGTTGTTTTCTACAATTAGCCCTGCTTTGGGCAAGCAGAGCTAATTGTACAGCGGGAAAGCTACCGCTTGTTTTGTACAAGTGATCTCAGCGACATTGTATGCAGTCTGCAAGCCTGCCCTTCTCCATGGTGGGGGGAGGGGGGGGGTCGTTGGCGGTCACAGTCTCTTATCATACGCTATATGGCCAAAGGTACGTGGACACCTAACAATTTACTGGGCTGGGGGTAGGCAGAAGAACCGCCTTGGGCGCTTTAGCAGGAGGGGCATGCAAAAAGAGTAGGACCTAGGACCGTCCCTTTAATGAGACAGCCTGAGGCTGTTGCCTCAGGCAGTATCTCTTTGGGTCATGCGGGGGGAGGCAGGCAGAGCGGCATGGCCGCACGCTCTGTGCCTGCCTCCCCCTTTCCTAGACATCCCCCGAAAATAAGACCTAGTGTCTTTTTTCGTGGAAAAAAATATATAAGACACTGTCTTATTTTCGGGGAAACACGGTAAGAGCCCCGCTGGGAGATACAGAGCCTGCAGATGGCTGCGTCTCTTTCCTGTCTGGCAACACTGTCTCCTGTAACCTCTCCTGCGTGGACCCACCATCACCTCGCAATACGCCCACTCGCCTCAGGTAGCAAAATGTTTATGTACACCACTGGTACGACCCCCAACCTATACTATCAAGAAGGATTGCACTTTGGCCTTTTTGCCTTGGCAACTCAAGGACCATATCCTGGCATATGACTCATACCTACCTATATGGCCATAAATAAGTGGAACCCTCTCCATTGATGGAGTTCAAGTGTCTCCAATCAAGGGTGCTGGTAATACTACAACATACAAAGACATTTAAACAATAGTGCTCTTCCAAACTTGTGGTAACAGTTTGGTGAAGACCCTTGTCTGTTCCACCATGACTGTGACCCTGTGTACAAAGCCAGCTCCATACAGACATGGTTTGAGTTTGGTGTGGAGGACCATGAGCGTCCTTCACAGAGCCCTGACCTCAACCCTACAGAACACCTATGGTATGAATAGGAACGCCATTGTGAGCCAGATCTTCTCATTCAAACAAAGGGGGACCAAGTCCATATTATTGGTCATAGTTTTGGAATAGATGTCCAACATGCTCATAGAGGTGTGACGGTCAGAGAACAGAGCCCTGACCTCAACCCTACTGAACACCTTTGGGATGAATTGAAATGCTCCCACAGACACTCCAAAATCTGGTAGAAAGTCTTCCCAGAAGTATGGAGGCTTTAAGAGCCACAATGGGAGGACAACTCCATGTTGTTGGCCAGTATTTTGAAATGAGATGTCCAACAAGCTTACATGGTGTGATTTTGATGGGGCACACAGACTTTCGGCCATATTGTGTGTTATTCCATTGTTCTGATCTTTGTGGCATCTGATCGCTCCTTGGTTATGTCAATGAAGCGCTGCCAATGAGATACAGAAAGACCTTGAATTACTCAGACTGCTGTGTTACTGACAGACTGCATCATATTTGCCCATAGCTGCACATTAATGAACAGTACACTACACCACGCAGAGTCACATGATGTAGTATCAGTGACTGGATTGGCCGTGCTGTTTTCATCCAGCTTGGTTAATAGAGGCCAACAGACAATAAATAAATAAAGAGCAGAAAGACAGACACGGAGAGACTAAGCGGAGGGGCTACATGACTGGGGGGAGGAATAGTCCCTGGAGAAAGAGTTAAAAATAAAATGGGAATAGCTGCTCTTACCTGATTGGACGTGGGAGTCAGGTGTCCGGGAGGAGCCGCATGGGAAGGAACTGCGAGGGCTGAGGGACGTCCTCTTTCTGGAAATCAACGAAGGAAGCAGGTTGTCCCTCCTTCCCTCCCTGAATTTTGTGGTTATGGGGGTTGGGGGGGTTTCTTTTTTCACGGCAGCTTGGCGGGTTAGGGGGTCTTTGGGGGGTCTACAAAATCGGAGTTCATTACAAAAATGGGGGGCCCTCAGCTGGTATGGGTGCTTCCCCCTGTTTGTGTCCGGATTTGTAAAGAGCCGGGCCTGGCCCCTTGGGAACCCAGAAGGAGTAAGTGTCCTCGAGCTGGTTATGGTGCGGCTGGGGACATGGGCGGAGTCTTAGGAGAGGCCTTTTTGGGCTGTTGGGCACCCAAAGACCCCTTCTCAGGTCAACCATCGTTTAAAGTATTATTTTGTATATTATTTGGTTTATTACTTTGGTTATTGTTAAAGTTGTTGGTTTAATAAAAGGGCTGCTGTGGCCGTTAAAATCCATGTCGCGCAGTCCGTGTGTTTATTGGGGTTTTAACAGAGGGACGGAAAATTGACGAATCCATCAGTCATGATTTCCAGCAAAACATAAATAAACCGCACACCATAGCGGCAAAGTCGGAGAAGACGTTCTACACCTCCGAGCGTGCCGGGGTGCCGGGGGGCTCAAACTGAACAATGCTGCCGACTAGGGTTGCCACCTTTTCTTCAAGCAAAACCAGAACACTCCAACGACTGTGCTGACATTTTATGGGGGAACGAGTCGCGGCTTATTCATATGTAAATATCACAGCTGAGACTATTTTGAGTGGGGGGGCAGTAGCCCTATCTTAATTTTGGTTGCCCCTGTCTGCCTGACATCTTGTGTCCGGGTTCCTGCTGCCATGAAACCCGGACACAGCATTCAAAACCCGGACTGTCCGGCTCAATCCTGGACAGGTGGCAACCCAACTACTGACGCACTTCGGGCAACTCGGGGCCCCGGGCCAGGACAGCTCCATAATGGTGCGTCGTTGAGATAACAGCTGGAGTGTGTCAGCGGGCGAAGTCAAGGGCCCCTCCAGAGAGAGTACATCAGCGCCTTCTTCAAAGCTTATTCACATTGTGCGACATTCTGTCTCGTAGGAGCGGCGCTCGGACTGCAAGCAGAGACAAGCCGGGATTTTATTATTTTCCTTATTGATTCCCCGCTGATGACACAGGTGCCGCTCGCTCCTCTCCTCCATGTATATATTGGCTCCATCAGTCCAAAGGCTCCATCAGTCCGACCCCAGTCATGGCCGGATTAAGAGCATCCTGGATCTGGTTGGTCTGTCGGTTGGGAAGCAGCAGGGGCGGCTCTGTAATTAGGCGGCCGCTCGCTCCTCGCTGGGGCCCTGCAAAGTTACAGCCGGCAGCAGCCTATTATGCCTGATGAGAGAGCCGCCAGCACCTCTGCCTGATTGTGTTCAGCCCAGCCGGCCTGGATTGTCATCAGGCATGCCAGTGGCGTAACAATCGCCATAGCAACCCAGGCAGCTGCTTTGGGGCCCGGGGGACACAGGACATCCCCCTGATGCTGTGCGGGCCGCCTGGGTCGCTATGGCATCTCATGCTGCTGGCTGTCACTGGCAGCTGTGAAGAGGAACGCGCCGCGGTTCAGATCACTGAGAGTAATCTGCGTAGCGGTGCGTTCCTCTCCACAGCCGCTGCTGAGGCAGCAGAGGAGGAGGCGGGCCTGATGACGGAGGAGGCGGGCCTGGCGACAGAGGAGGAGGCGAGTCCATCAGCGACCGTGGAGGAAGAGGAGGCGGACAGGGAAGGCGTGTGACCAGCCCACCTGAGACCCTGCAGAGTCCACCATAGAGAGTCTATGGTGGGCTCTGTAGGGCCACCCTCAGGTGGGTTGTGTGGGGTCTCAAGTGGGCTCTGCAAGGGGCGTAACCAGAAATCACAGGGCCCCATACAACATTTTGCTATGGGGCCCAGTGATTTCTATTTACGCCCCTGGAGCATACCTAGGCGATCTGTGCCGGCCAGGCCTGTTTTCAGTGGTGGGCCTGGAGCTGGCTCTCCAGTAGTCCCTATGTTAATATGGCCCTGCCTGCAGTAATCAGGTCTCCTGCCCTGCCGGTCAGGACTCAATTCCCAACTGAGAAAGCTAGTCGGATTACCATCGAAACGTCTTGAAGGTGGGCTCGTTGTAGGAAAGGGTTAACAGCCTCCCATTAGGATCTGCTCCAGGGATCATCCATAATGGATGACCAAAAAAATAAACTCTACTTTAGGTAAATCGATTGCCAAAAAGAAAAAAAACATTGGGGTAAATCGAAAACCTGCTGGGTGCTCCTCCGCCCGGAAAGTCCCAGGAACCAAAAAATGGCGGCTCTAATGACTGCGGGGCGAGCTTGCCGGTGGAGAGTTATTTCGGTCGGCTTCCCTGGTTGCAAGCCGGGCGGACTGCACCTCTGAAATGAAAGTCACTTTGCGGCCATTGATTTGTCCCCGAGGTGAGGGGGGGGGAGGGGCCGCATATATAGATTCTCATGTCCAGATAAAGGTCGTGACCCCGGGATCATTAAAAGGCCGGCGGAGGGAAGCTGCACTTGTTCCGAACGGCTCCGCTTCCCATTAAAAGTCAAAGAGAAATTACAAAGGAGGAAGACTCTATTCATCAGGTCATTATTGGGGGAGGGCGATGGGCCGGCACTTTCAGTCCTTGGCGAGCCGGGGCCGCGGCGGTGGTAAAAATAACCTATCAACCGGGATGAGTGTAATTAATGGCGATCACAGAGCTCTGAACGCTGATAATGTCGCCCCCTCCTTCACCTCCATTACACGGCTACGCTCAGGTCTCTCATAGATTTCATTTTATTTATATATCAAAGACATCTGACCGGGCACGTCAAAGTTAAGGCACGCCCACACGGGCAACTTCAATGACTGCAGGGGCAATAACATTGACATACATTTCCCACACCCGTTCACAAAGGAAAGGCACACCCACAGGGGCAACTTCAAAAAGGACAGGGGCAATAACATCGACGTACATGTTTCAAAGCTGTTCACATAGTAACGGCACACCTACACGGGCAACTTTAATGACCACAGGGGCAATAACATTGACACACAATTGTCACACTCATTCACAAAATAACGGCACACATACAGGGGCAAATTCAGTGACTACAGGGGCAATAACATTGACATACATTTCTCACACCCGTTCACAAAGGAAAGGCACACCCACAGGGGCAACTTCAAAAAGGACAGGGGCAATAACATCGACATACATGTTTCAAAGCTGTTCACAAAGTAACGACACACCTACACGGACAACTTTAATGACCACAGGGGCAATAACATTGACATACAATTGTGACACTCATTCACAAAGTAATGGCACACCTACAGGGGCAAATTCAATGTTTACAGGGGTAGATCTAGTCAAATTCAATGACTGCAGGGGTAGTCATTTCTCACTTCAACAGCTGTACACAAAGTAAAGGAACACCTACAGGGGCAACTTTAATGACCACAGGGGCAATAACATTGACATACAATTCTCACACCCGTTCACAAAGTTATGGCACAACTACCAAGACAAGAACGGTGACATACATTTTTCTCAGCTGTTCACAAAGTAAAGACACGCCTGCAGGGGCAACTTCAATGACTACAGGGGCAATAACCATGACATACATTTCTCACATCTGCAAAGTTAAGGCAAGCCTACTGGGGCAACTTCAATGGCTACAGGGGTAGATCTAGTCATCCTCATTGACTACAGGGGTAGTCAAGGGTAGTCATTTCTCACTTCAACAGCTGTTCACAAAGTAAAGGCACACCTACAGGGGCAACTTCAATAAGGACAAGGGCAATAACATTTTTTAAAGCTATTCACTAAGGAAAGGCACACCTACAGGGGCAAATTTGATAAATGCAGGGGCAATAACATTGACATACATTTCTCACAGCTGCCCACAAAGTAAAGACTCACCTACAGGGGCAACTTCATTGACAACAGGGGCAATAACATTGACCTTCATTTTTCTCAGCTGTTCGCAAAGTACAGGGGCAGAAGCTATAATGCATACTCATACAGACATACATGAAACAATGGAACCACATAGCATACAGACCTACAGAAGAAGAGATGGAGCCAGGAGCTCTGGTATCAGTGGCCGGGTTGATGTCCAGGAGAATCTGGATGAAAGACGTTGTGGATAAAATTACAACTTCCTATATAATTTGGGTATTGAGGGAACTTTTAGTGACTTGGAAGGTTGAGGAAGGCCTGCTAGTATATGGAAGGGAGATTCAGAGGAGGAAGAAAGCATGAGGGAACTTCTGAAGGCTTACAGTATGAGGATATAGAAGAAGGAAGTCTTTGAGCAGAACAGTTGTCCCATCTCCTGCGCAGTGTATGACCAGAGACGTGGGAGAAGTTATGGAAATGGTCCTCAAGGCTTTGTATGGGACATGAGAAGGAACTTGAGAGTCCATCCCTTGATTTAGCTCCAGGGGCCACTCTATAGGCTGAAGGGACTAGTCTGTTCTATGAACGGGCTCCCTACTGAGCAGAAAGCTGCCAATCCACATCTAACGTATGGTTAGACTTATTGGCCACAAGTAGTACGGAAGCAGAGCCGGTTATTATTAGGTGGAAGGGGGCACGTTAGGTCCTCATTCCCCAGTACCCGTGTGATCATATAGATTGTCCAAATAGAAGCTGCACTCCTCACAGTATTGACCTTGGAACTATCGGCGGGTACTCAGAACGATTGCTCCAGATGGTGTGTCCAAAAACTAGATGAGAAGTTGTGAAACATCACAACGTCATAAGAAACCAACGTCTTGGGGACCCCAAGGGGGCATAGAGCCATAGTGTGACTAGGTCACCTTGAGGAAGAGATCCTGCAAGTGCACGGAACATCAGTTTCTTGTGAATTTGTGATGCTGTCTTCACGATAATTACATGGAACACATTTATTTGGAGCTCTGTTGACTTTGTATCTTCTCATGTACTCATATAGATCCAGACCCAAATATAAATCTAATTACCCAACTGGAATATAGCCATCTGATTGATCAGCTGATGACCCCCAGTTCATAGAATGAGCAAGTCATGGAAAATTCCATCACTGGTATGCCCTCTGTGGCATTGCCCCAAGGGTGGATTGGCTACGTTCCCCATTGGCCATCTCTAGTCATCAGAATACAATGTTGACCCGGTTTTGAGATTCCATGGCACAAGAATCCCCACCCCCTCTATGACGTCATATACAATAATATAGAACAGGGGGCCATCCTGCCTTATTAAATTTGAACCCAATAAAAGATACAACTTCCTGATAGGTCTATTTATGTCATGGCGGCCTGGATTCCCCGATCACACCGCCCATTGGCTTTTATAGGAGGATCTCCATTGCGTCCGGCCAAGTGACCAGAGGTCACTCATGGGCTGGTTAGGGGAGCGAGTTTCCTGTTTCGGGGGTCTCCCTTCAACTTGGAGCGAATTGGTAAATGGTCTAGTTAACCCATTAACCTTAGTGAATCTTGATTCACCCGGGAAGCAAACCACCCCCACCCCCTTCCCAACCCCAACCCCCCCGGCTGAATCAAACCGTCAGTATTGGCATCTTCTTCTACTTTTCATGGACTGCATGGCTTATCCCCAGAGGTAAATCCCGGGATGGAAACCTCCAGCCAGAACGAGACGGCGACTGTTCCCTACAGCTGCGTTCTGGAAGTCTGCCATATCTTTACGGTTTACTTACAGTCAGCTCCGGAGATGTGTGCAGGGTTTTTTTTCTCCCCGCTAAGCCGATTCCAGCTGGAGTGATAAGACTCTTAGCTCGGGCGAAGATCCTGATTTAATAAGGTATAGGCAGCCAAAGCAGCGTCCCTGCAGGAGATGACTAGCAGGAGCTCGATTGTTATGTAAAGAATAATACTGCCGCTTCCAGCTTCTAGCTGAAGAGGACCTGTCATAAAACAAGAAGCTTAGAGGATCCGGAGAAGAAGTGCGTAAAGGAGAACTCTAGTGTAGCTCAGCCAACGCACTTCGGGGTTGTTATTGTAACACTTTGTTACCAAATGTTCCTCTTAAGGAACCTAATCCGATCCTTCATCCTTCCTTTCATCTAGGGTAGGCAACTCTGACCCTCTAGCTGTTCTGGAACTACACGTCCCATGAGGCACTGCAAGACTGACAGTTACAGAGGTCCATAAAGACACGGATAAGCGAGTTTGGGGTGGAGGAACGTGACTGGCCTGCACAGAGACCTGACCTCACCCCGATAGAACACCTTTGGGATGAATTAGAGCAGAGACTGCGAGCCCGGCCTTCTCATCCAACATCAGTACCTGACCTCACAAATGGTCCAACATTCCCATAGACACACTCCTAAACCTTGTGGACGCCTTCCCAGAGGAGTTGAAGCTGTTATAGAGGCAAAGGGCGGAGCCAACCCAATATTGAACCCTACGGACTAAGACTGGGATGCCATTAGAGTTCATTTGCGTGTAAAGGCGTCCCAATACTTTTGGAATATAGTGTATTTATTATACAGTATATATATATATATTTTTTGTGACAGCTGTGTCTTTGACCATCAGTGCGCACAGCTCCATAGCTGCCGAGTATATTGTCTGCAGGATCTCATTCCGCAGGTTATCTTCATGAAGGCGACAGCCTGAGATATGTAAAGCAGCGGCTGACCCCTCCCCCTTCTCGTAAAAAGCGCAATGTCAGTACACTTGAATTCCCCCCACACGCGCCAGCCACGCCGCTCTCCTCATCGACGGCAGGTAATAAAATGATGCTGTTTGTGTCTTGCATGTCCGCTGGATAATGTAATCTGCAAGACATATAAACCATGCGTCTCCCCGGAGCCCCCGCCCACCCCAAAGCATTGACTTACTGCTAGTCAGAGGCGAAACGGAGATTGACCCTTTCTTCGGGCGTCCCCGGAGGACTCGGCCAAACATAAATCGCCGGCGCGGACAGCCAGCGGAATCGCAAATACCTAATGTTCAGCAATGTGACCCGCAGTGAAGAGGTCAGCAATGTGACCCGCAGTGAAGAGGTCAGCAAGGTGACCCGCAGTGAAGAGGTCAGCAATGTGACGCACTGTACAGAAGTCAGGCTGTGACGCACAGTACAAAGGTCAGTACACAGTGCAGAGGTCAGTATGTAACGCAGTGCAGAGGTCACAAAGAAAATACAGGGACTTACAGTTACTTTGACCTCTTCTTCTTCTGGTGATGGTGGGGGGAGCAGCGAGGTTTCCTACCCGTCCAGCCGGCTCCAGGTGCTCTCTCTCCTGCGCAGCAGAAGCCGGCTAAATGCAGTTCGGCAGTCTTCCTCTACCACCAATGGCAGCTGAGGTGGGCGGAGGAAACTTCTGTGGCCGCCAAGGAGCCCGATCGAAGCGGGCACAGATTATGGCAGTCCAGCTTCTTGTTCTCTTCTCCCCGCCGCCGCAGTCTTAAAGAGGCTCCCAGTCCACATCTCCCAGACCCCCCTCCCAGTCCACATCTTTCGGACGTTATTAATCTGAGTTGCCCCACTCAGTCTGCCCCTGGCTTGCGGCCATATTGAGTGGGGCACTAAGATTAATAACGTGCTGGATTAGTCTGACCCAGGGGCAGACTGGGCCCGGAGGCTGGGTGGCAATTGCCCGCCGGGCCTCTCTGATACCTTTGCAAACGCCCCCCGCAACCACTTAATCTCTCCCCTCTCGGCCACTCTGCTGCTGCAGCGGCCGAGAGGGGAGAGATGAAGTGCTTGTGGTGGCGGGGGGCCCTACTGCATTCTTAGTATTTCCTGTGATTTGTTGACCTTTATTTATTTTGTTCCAGTTCATTTTTTATATTTTATATTATGATAGGGATGGATTGTGATTGCACGGAGGCCGGGCGCTGGAAGCGTGCATAGCTAAATGCATTTTGGGAAAGATCCCTCCGATGCCTGTAGAGGCGGACATCTTTATCACCTGTCAAAGGATAAATCTGGACTGGCAGAGCGTTGAGGATAAGGGTACGGGTGTCGGGGGACAACAGGAAAAGGGTAGAAGGCTATGATTGCAGATTTTCTTGATTTGCTCAGATATTATTGCTCTCCTCCAAGACAGAAGCCTTGTGCCGTGCTGAGATTTATAGTCCCCTCATTGTGATTTTATTACACAGGATGAGACAGTTTTGCAGCCTCCATAAAATCCAGTTCATCCGAGATTAATTGCTGCGCACTCTATCACGGCCACCTCCGCATCCTGCTGCATGGTGTGATGCTCAAGGCAAGCAATTGTCTATATACAGTATACAGCAAGCGTGTGTCCCAGATCCGTTTTTAGATTTCTAGCTATGGACCTTTACATTTGACGATAACTTTCCGACGTTATCCATGCATTGTTATGTGGGGCAAACAAGCGATCTTATTGTGGTATTTAATTTCAAAAAAATATTTTTGGCATATTCTACTTTTCTGAGGTTGTGGATTTGGGGTTCTTGGGGTTTTCATGAGCTGTAAGCCATAATCATCACAATTATGACAAATCACGGCTTGAATTATCTTGCTTTGCATGTAATGAGTCTCTCTCATATATTAGTTTCACCTTTTAAGTTGCATTAGTGAAATAAATGAACTTTGCACGATATTCTAATTATTCGAGTTTCACCTGTATATATATATTTTTTATTTTTATATTTTTTTTTTTAAGATTTGCTTAAAAAAATAAATATATTTCAATGAGCTGCTCGGATAGCCTCAAGTAGCTGCAATGTGTTCATATTTATTTAACAAGCAGTGAAAAAACTCACCCATTACTACCGATCGGCGCTGAAATATCTGCTAAAAGCAGCTCTGCTGCCCCAGTCGGGATCTCGGATATCAAACTCACAGCAGTTCATGGCATTTACACTTGTTGGCGTGGTCTGTGCATGGAAGGACTCCGGGACTACGATGTACATGCCAGATCCTTAACTGGTGAAGCAATTTGTTTGAAAATTGTCCCACAGAGTCCCATGAAAGGGGCCGCATTTATTATTATTATACAGGATTTTTATATAGTGCCAACAGTTTGCGCAGCGCTTTACAATATAAGAGGAAAGGATAAAATTGTAAAAACATCATGCGCTCCGTTTGGAGCCTCTCCACGCAGCTACCTGCCTATGACTACAATTACCATTACAGGAGATATTGCCATACGCATGAGCAATTATAACTGACTGCTAAGAATATGTTAATGAGCTGCAGTACCAGGATACGTTACCTCTAAGAATATGTTAATGAGCTGCAGTACCAGGATACGTTACCTCTTAGAATATGTTAATGAGCTGCAGTACCAGGATACGTTACCTCTAAGAATATGTTAATGAGCTGCAGTACCAGGATACGTTACCTCTAAGAAT
>NW_017306923.1:194752-213819 GCF_000935625.1 Nanorana parkeri | reverse complement strand
TGTAATAATCTACTTTTCTGAGGTTGTGGATTTGGGGTTCTTGGGGTTTTCATGAGCTGTAAGCCATAATCATCACAATTATGACAAATCACGGCTTGAATTATCTTGCTTTGCATGTAATGAGTCTCTCTCATATATTAGTTTCACCTTTTAAGTTGCATTAGTGAAATAAATGAACTTTGCACGATATTCTAATTATTCGAGTTTCACCTGTATATATATATTTTTTATTTTTATATTTTTTTTTTTAAGATTTGCTTAAAAAAATAAATATATTTCAATGAGCTGCTCGGATAGCCTCAAGTAGCTGCAATGTGTTCATATTTATTTAACAAGCAGTGAAAAAACTCACCCATTACTACCGATCGGCGCTGAAATATCTGCTAAAAGCAGCTCTGCTGCCCCAGTCGGGATCTCGGATATCAAACTCACAGCAGTTCATGGCATTTACACTTGTTGGCGTGGTCTGTGCATGGAAGGACTCCGGGACTACGATGTACATGCCAGATCCTTAACTGGTGAAGCAATTTGTTTGAAAATTGTCCCACAGAGTCCCATGAAAGGGGCCGCATTTATTATTATTATACAGGATTTTTATATAGTGCCAACAGTTTGCGCAGCGCTTTACAATATAAGAGGAAAGGATAAAATTGTAAAAACATCATGCGCTCCGTTTGGAGCCTCTCCACGCAGCTACCTGCCTATGACTACAATTACCATTACAGGAGATATTGCCATACGCATGAGCAATTATAACTGACTGCTAAGAATATGTTAATGAGCTGCAGTACCAGGATACGTTACCTCTAAGAATATGTTAATGAGCTGCAGTACCAGGATACGTTACCTCTAAGAATATGTTTATGAGCTGCAGTACCTGGATACGTTACCTCTAAGAATATGTTAATGAGCTGCAGTGCCAGGATACGTTACCTCTAAGAATATGTTAATGAGCTGCAGTACCAGGATACGTTACCTCTAAGAATATGTTAATGAGCTGCAGTACCAGGATACGTTACCTCTAAGAATATGTTAATGAGCTGCAAAGCAATGGGAATATGTTACCTTGAAGAATATGTTAATGAGCTAAGGTAAAGCAGGCAATCACAATACAGTAATGTTGTACCCATTCATTACAGCTGACATCCTGTATTGGTTGTTGTTGAACTACAAGTCCCATGAGGCATTGCAAGACTGACAGTTACAGGCGTGACTCCCGGAGGCAGAGGCATGTTGGGATTTGTAGTTAAAGCACAGCCAGTGTTGCCCACCCCTACTCTATGTTGTCTTCCCTTTAATGGCATCTTTCCTGTGTTCCTTATTTGTATGTTTCTGGCTCTCGGATAATAAAAAGATGATAAGAATGAGAATTGCGCCGGCCATGTAGAAGACGCCGTTGTATTAGGCATTTGGTCCCGTCTAAAAAAAATCAGGGACAATTTTAGGAATAAAAAGGGACATGTGCCCCTCCCCCCCAGGTTGCGCCCTCTCCCAATTACACGTTTCATTCATTTATCCCGCCGTGGCGGTGTACCCAGCAGCAGCGCGGTGCTGTGATTGTTTTTCTCCGTTATAAACAATCCCATTTGTCTCACTTGAATTTTTGGGGTTTGCTTGCAATGTAATTCTCCCGAGGAGCGGCGGCCCGGAGAGGAGGAAAGAGCGCGTTTTTGGTAACTGATGAAACAAGCCCGGTGCAGTAACCCCTAAAGGGCCATGGGTCCTGAGGGGAAAGACCGGAGGGACCCGGACGGAGCGCACCTTTAAACTAGATTCTTATGACTCTGGGTTACTTTACTACGGAGATGAAAGTGTTAATTCCCCCCGACGTGTTTTATTTGTTACATTGTAGATCCCAGAATTCTGCTCACATGTTACAATGTGAATATAATGATACTGCTGTGCCCATTATGAGGAGCTCCCACCATCCCTGTGCTGAGTTCCTGGGTCTGTACACCCGCTGTGCCCATTATGAGGGGCTAATTTTGTTTATTGAAAATTCTTACAAACAACAACTCATATACAAGAAAACAATAATAAATAAATAAAACATATTTACAAAATAATTGAATATTACTATACATCGGGGTCCTCCCCAGGATCCAGCATCTCTCCTGGGGGCAGAGAAGCAACTCTAGCCCCCGGTCTCTGGAAGCTCACGAGCTAAGGAACCAGCAACCTCACACCTCGCTGTCAGGGAGCAGAATGGCAGTTTCCCACCATCCCTGTGCTGAGTTCTCGGGTCTGTACACCCGCTGTGCCCATTATGAGGAGCTCCCACCATCCCTGTGCTGGGTTCCCGGGTCTGTACCCAGTGAACTCTCCAGAAACAGGAGGGTCACCTCCACACACACCAGCATTTTATCCCCCATTGGGCCCCTCCCCCACCTCTGCCCTCTGCACAGACTATATACAGCACGGTGATGATGTCACTGCTCCTTCTACAAGCTAATATCTGGGGTCACAAAGGCATTTGGTGCTCACAAAGTAAATTAATTCTCTTTGTAGCTGTTGAGTGAAATATTTCAATGAACAATGTTTCACGTCCGGAGCTCAGCTTTAAATACCGCCAACAAGACTGAGACGGCGGCTCAATATAATCCATTTATTTCACACAGCCCGGCGGAATCGCGCGCGCAGCTGTTTACGTGTCCCTCCGCATCCAAAGCGGCTCGTTTGATAACCGGGATCCACTCCTCTCCGGCGACTCTGTTACAGATGTGTCCGGGGGCCAGACAGGCCACGGCGTAGGGAGGAGACGCGGCACGTCTTGTCTTAAAAGGAAAGTGTCATATTTATTTATTTATTTTTTAGTCATTTTCAGGTGCAAAAATGTTTTTCTTTTTCAGTTAGGTAGAAATATTGTATAAAGATATTTCATAGCTTCCCTTTTCCAGCCAATGGGATTGAGACTGAGCTTGGTACTCTGTAAGTGGTTTACTGCTGAGCTCTGGGAACACACAAAGCTGAATGATCAGAGGAGGGGCCCCTTCTCCACTTCCGGCACAGATGTCTAGATCTTTTAGGCTTGTCTAGACTTTTTCACATGAAGGCAAAAGCTGCTTAGAAGGTTGGAAGTAGGGATGCACCGATACCGAGTACCGATACTGGAAGTCCCATTAAGGAAGCCAGGTGGCGTGTAATGACCCCCCCGACCGGCTTCCCCATTAGCCGGGAAGCCGTTTCCATGCTCCCCCATCACTAGGTGACAAGGAAGCATGAAGCCGGCTTTCTGGCCAATCAGGAAGCCAGGGGGGCGGGTAATGACTTGCTGCCTGGCTGGTTGGTGAAGCTGGCCAATCAGGAAGCTGGGCGGTGAGTGATTACATGGTGCCCGGCTTTCTGATTGGCTCCATTCCCTCTCGTCACTTGGACAGCATGGAGCTGGCTTCCCGACCAATCAGGAAGTTGGGCAGTGTGTAATGGCTCGCCGCCCGGTTTCCTGATGCCAGAGGTTGCGGTATCGGGATAGGCATCAGGAGCATTTGAGCGAGTATGAGTACTAGTATTGGTGCATCCCTAGCTAGAAGCAAGTCAGAAAGAGGACAGAAGCGGGTCAGAGGGAGGTAAAAAATACCCTTTAAGGAACCAAAAAGGAAATCTAACTCATCTCTGATACAAGCTGAACTCATCCAAAAGCAAGCTGCCTTCACCCATCTACACAACCCTTCAGTGTCCAGGAGCAGTCAACAATGCAGAGCTGGTGCTGGGCTTTCTTCTAAGGCAGGTCAGCATGCACTGCACACTCAAAAGCAGGACAATGTAATGTGTTTTTTTAAAGATTGAAATAGATGTAAGGGCTGTTATTAGTTTCACCCAGAATTCATCCAAGAGTCACCCATTGAATCTCAGGTGAAAATCTCCTTCTTTCAAGTCCCATAAGATGCAGTTATGTTCTGTTACAAACTAACAATGTCTTCTCCCAAGACAACACAACACGTGCGTCCCGAGGCCGGGTGTCACCCCGCCGTGTCGTCATCGCACGTGCGCATGATGCTACCTCGCGCGTGCGTGATGACGTCATCATGCATGCGCGGCCATCTGATTGACGCCTGCCATCTTGTTGATGGTCGCCGGCAGAGAGAGGAGGGGACGTTCACCCGGCGGGATGAAGTATGCAGCCGGGTCCCCTCCTCTCTCCTGACATTGTCGGGCTCTCAGGCCATAACCGAGTGCCCAACTTTTTAGAGGGGGTGACACCGAAATGACTGTCAGCCATTTTGGGGTCAACCCTGCAATGGTGTCACCCGGGTGTGGGCCGCACCCTCCTCGTGACGCCACTGCAACGCACCATAAAATAACGAGGTGTGAAGGAATATTTATAGTATTATTATTATACATGTATATAGCTCTGACACATTCCATAGTGCTGTACAGAGAACACTGAGCCATTCACATCAGTCTCTGTACCAGAGGAGCTTACACTCTAATGTCCCCGCACAGTCACACACTATCATTACACATCTATATAGCTCTGACATATACCGCAGTGCTGTATAGCTGGGGATTGAACTCAGCACCTCCGGGTCCCTGTTGTAACCCGCGCTCCCCTTCCACATGTCTCATGCCATGTTTCTGATCAGCACTATTTCCCTCCGGCGACATGCGCGGGGGTGATGGGGGCTGTAGCCGGTCGGAGTGCCCTGTGCGGTGATATAATTAATGGAGAGATGTCGGCAGTCGATAGAGGAGGAGGCCGTATTGAGCCTCGCTGAGAGCTCGTCCTCCATCAATGTTTATCTAATTAACTCGTTGAGTGAGATATAACAATCCACCGCAGATGGGGGGGAAATCGATGGCGTTCTGAAAAAAAAAAAAGGATTTCCACTAACATGGAACATGTGGGAGGATTACAGACGCCGACCAAACTTTGCGGCTTTCGGCTATTAACCGGTTCATCGCCGGGTGGCGCTGATCAATGGCGGAATCACAAGAGTCATTAGAAATAGCAATCTTTTTATTGCTGTGCAGCCTTTTTTTTTTTTTTATTAGTGCCCCTTCTTTTTCACCCCTAAAAAGGAAACTCTGAATTCTACCTGAATTCCGTTTGCAGGAGGGTGAGTATGAGGTTTAGAATGCAAACAGAATTAAAGGAGAACTATGAGGGGGTGCTTCTCATTCACCTCATAGTTCTAGCTGACCTGTGACAATGAGACTGTCACAGGTCGGCTCAGTAGATCGGGAGGTGAGCGAACACAAACCGGCGTTCGCTCACCTCTCGATCCTGTCACGGCTCTCTGCCGTGACAGGGGAGGGGCTGGATTCCCCCCTCCCCGCTCCGATCCGCCAGCGCTGACTGGCAGAACGGACAGGGGAGGGGGTGGGTACAGCTGGCACTGCCTTTAGATAGGCAGAGCCAGCTGTCACTCACGCAGCTGGGCGGATCCCTGCACACACACACACAGTATAACACAGCGGTGCCCACAATTTTTGTGTTTAAGATCTACTTTTCAAATGACGAGCTACATGAGATCTACCAACGAAAAAAAACAAAAAACTCCCTCGCTCTGTCTCTCCTGGCTGTCGCTCTCTCTCCCCTGGCTGTCTTTCCTCTCTCTCCTGGCTCTCTCCCCTGGCTCTCTCTCCTGGCTCACCTTGCTGTATTTTGCAACAGGCTGTGTAAGCTAATATTCTTCGATGTAATACATAGCACTTCAACCTCTAGTATCCACCAGAAAGGTGTCGGGGAGCTCGGCTCAGCAGACTCGGGCTAATAGGTAATCATGTGTGACAGCTAAATAAATATACCAAAATGGAATAAAGGGGCCGCCATTCACACCCTTCCTGATCTACCAGCATCAGCTTTGAGAGCTACTGGTACATCACCATCTACCTAATGGGCACCCCTGGTATAACAGTGTATAGAATTGTTGCACTGTGAAGAAAACATAGGAAACCGGCGCACCGATCCCCTATGTTGCCGGTTTCCTATGTTTTATTCACAGTGCTGTTACATGGATGTTTCCCTATCCAACCAACCAGGCTGCACTATCGGTGCGTACATCTTCTCCGGAGTAATTACCAATATAACTGGAGTTCATTTGATACTATCAATATATAGTCCATAAACAATCGATCTAGTTGTGCAAGTTGATGACTTCTGTTTTCTATAGAATTGTTGCAGGCTCTTTCCCCCCGCTGGGAAGGTTCACCCCTCGATGTGCTCTGTGACCATTCTTACTGAGAAAGAATATGAGGGGAAATCCAACATTTTAGAATTGTCCCCAAAACAAGAGGTGAGGGAAAATCTTCCAATGGGAACACCTGTTACAGGGACAACTATCTTAGAGGGCAATTTCCCTAACTTTGGAAGATTTCTTCTAACGTCCTGTTGCATCTCCGGTACAGAAAGTGATGGCAAATCAAAAATTATAGGGTTGTCTCCAGAACAAGAGGGGCGGGAAAATCTTCCAATGGGAGCACTTGATCGGGGAGCAACTAAGAACGCAATTTCTGTCACTTTGGGAGATTTTCTCTAACTTCCTGATGCGGCTGCAGTGCAAAAAGTGATGGCAAATCCCCAATTATAGGGTTGTCCCCAGAACAGGGGAGGAGAGGGGAATCTTCCAATAGGGACACTTGTTCCGGCACCAGCTGCCTAAAAGGGGAATTTACCTTACTTTGGGATATTTCCTCTAACTACCTGTTGCATCTCCAAAATAAAAAGGCATGGCAAGTCAAAAATTATAGTAGGCCCCTCCTGCGGTGTGGGTTGAGATCGAGTACCTGTGGCTAGCACAGACTCACCTTTACTCCCTCCTGTGGGCGGCGCCAGTGCCTCCCCCACCCTCTTCTCTGTTGACATCCATGCTCTGTACCAGAAGTGTCTGGCTCAAATTTAGATTTACATTCAGTTTATCAACCCCACAGTCGGCCATGACTTCCTTTTTGTATACCCCATCTCTCCCAGCTAGTCTGGAGCAGAGATGGGCGTTGCCCTGGGCAGAGAAACACCTCTTCCGTTACAGGGACATTATAGACCGTAGATCGGGGGTCATACACTCCTTCCCAGTCCTTCGAGAGAAACATCAACTTCCCTCCAACACCCTCTTTGCGTACCTCCAGGTTAAACACTATACCCAGTCCATAACCAAGTCCCAGGCATTCCCGAAATGCACCCTATTTGAGTTACTATGCGTGGGGCCGCCTTCCTCCAGGGGCCTGATTTCTGCTATATATGGGATGCTGGGCGAGGACAAACCGGGGCAATTTACGAGGCACTCATACATGAGGCGGTGGGAGGAGCTGCTGGGAATATCCGTCTCACAGGAGCAGTGGGAGAGTATATGGAGAGCAGCGTCTGCGTCCTCCATCTGCTCTACCAACAAGGAAAGCCAATATAAAGTATTTTATCATTGGTATTACACTCCTGCGTTTCTTCACAATATTTACCCAGAAGTCTCCTCCCTCTGCTGGCGTTGCAAGTCTCAAACCGGCTCTCTATTCCATATCTTCTGGCAGTGTAGAGGGCTCAGGCGCTTCTGGAGGAATGTACAGGATATTCTGGAGAACCTACTACAGCGTAAAATCAAACTAGATCCGCTGCACTACCTGTTGGGCCTCCCCATTATAGGGATCCATATATATGACAAAAAATTGTCATCTCATGTGTTGACGGCGGCACGTTGTCTCATAGCCCTTCACTGGAAACGCAGCACTCCCCCCTCAGATCTAGATCTGTACAGCAGAATCAAAGATGTCCAAAAACTGGAATACCTGACTGCTAGACTCAACAACACCTGGAAGCTGCACAATAAGATCTGGGAAGCTTAGGATGCACTGGAGCTGAATGGCCGTAGCGGCTGAGGAGGCCGGGGGATATCGACCGAGGTGGTCGGGGACGCGAGATGTAGCCGGTACCTACTTCTTACTCTAACTTCTATTCCACTTTGTGTCTTCCCTTTCTGTTCCATGTCTTTCTTCTTCCAGGGAACTACCCTGGCTATCTCTTTTTGTTTGTCTTCTAGGCTAGCTTGACCTGGCCCCTGCGTGGGACCAGAAAACGCTCTTTTCAGTATTATACCACTGCAATCTATCTCTAACCCGTTCTACTGCTAAACTTAGATATTGTGTGGGAAATGGGTGTATACCTACAATTTTTTCATTTTTCTGCGTAGGAACAGTATTACCTGCTAGCCATTATGTTTTCTTCTCATGAAGGTTACATGTCTTTCCCCTGGATAAGGACTTTACTTTGCAATGGGTTTAACTATGCACAGTTGGCTGCTACACAATGTTTACCTGGATATGGTCCGCATGTTATCTTAGTCATTGTTTCATGTTTTCTGTCTTTTGTCATCTCTGTAATTCTTATGTATAAAACTTAATAAAAATTGTCAATTTGAAAAAAAAAATTATAGTAGGGAGGGAAGGGGGAAACCTTCCAATGAAGACACTTGTTCTGGGGACAACTAAAAGGGGGAATTCCCCTCACTTTGGGAGATTTCCTCTAGCTTCCTGTTGTGTTTCCAGTACAGAAATCAATGGGCAAATTCAAAATGATAACATTGTCCCAGAGCAAGGGAAGGAAGGGGAAATCTTCCAATGAGGGCATTTGTTCCCACTCTGGGAGATTTCCTCTAGCTTCCTGTTGTGTTTCCAGTTCAGAAATCAATGGGCAAATTCAAAATGATATTGTTGTACCTAGAAGGAGAGTGGGAAATCTTTGAATGGGGAGGCCTGTACCGGAGACAGCTGACTAAATGGGGAATTCCCCTTACTTCCCTTCACTGAGAGATTTCCTCTAACTTCCTGTTGCGTGGGACAGGAAGTGGCAAGAAATGTTCCCAATGGTGCACAGAAAGCAAAAAAAAGAGCCTGGCAGGGGTTTTCAACTAGGGATGCACCGATATATTGGCCGCCGAAACATACAGTATCGGACGAAAATGGCACTTTTGGCAAAATGCCGAAAGTGACATTTTCTGGCCGATATAGCGGTGCATATGTGATTTCTCTCCTCCCCACTGGGCGCCGCTCTGTGTCCCAGCGGGGAGGAGAGAAACTGTCAAAGGCAGCCGAGTGATGCGGGAGGAGAGCGCTGTGAGCGGCCGGCATCTCTCCTCCCCGCACTGCTCAGCCTCCTGTGACAGATCAGGAGAGCGGTGTGTGGACGGAGACAGGCCGCGCTGTCACAGGAGGCTGAGTTCTCCTCCCCCCCAACGCTCGCTCAGCCTCCTGTGACAGCGTGTCGGAGAGGAGAGCGGGTACAAGCAGTCAGTGATCGCTGAGTGTTTGTTTAAAAATAAAATATAAAACATTTTGAAAAAGTTTAAATTAAAAACATTTGATTTTTCAACCTGACATTTTTTTTCATTTCGGTTTTGAAATTTTCATTTTGGTGCACCTCTAGTTTTTTTTAACCCTTCCCTTATCCTTCCAAAAGTAAAAAAAAAAATACACTTTGATATTTGGACCCCTCACGTACTGGTCACATCTTATTCATACACGTAATTAAGTATGATAAAAAAAAATTTAAAATAGTGATTCTCTTAATTCTCTTTATTAAAGTGACATTAAAAGGCAAAACTTTTTTTCCCTCCCCCATGTTAATGTCAGCACTTACCTTAAATGATGTCTCTTTTTCCGATCTTCCTCTTCTTTCCTGATGTTTTCATCTGTCCCTCCAGCGGTGCGGCGGCTCTCCGATCCAGCGCTGACTGCTCTGTCCCTCCGATCCAGCGGTGTCTGCATGCAGGTGCACGCGTCTCATTGTATGTGTACTATATCCTCAATTATGAATGAATGGGAAGTGATCTATATCCACTCCTGTTCATTCATAATTGGGGTTATAGTAAACATACTCTGTCCTCATGTTATGAATGAACAGGAACACCCAGTATAGAGGATTCCTTTACATTTATAACTGGGGACACAGAAAAAGAAATTGAGGACTCTATGTGAGGACTCTGTGACCCCTCACGTACTGGTCACATCTTATTCATACACGTAATTAAGTATGATAAAAAAAAATTTAAAATAGTGATTCTCTTAATTCTCTTTATTAAAGTGACATTAAAAGGCAAAACTTTTTTTCCCTCCCCCATGTTAATGTCAGCACTTACCTTAAATGATGTCTCTTTTTCCGATCTTCCTCTTCTTTCCTGATGTTTTCATCTGTCCCTCCAGCGGTGCGGCGGCTCTCCGATCCAGCGCTGACTGCTCTGTCCCTCCGATCCAGCGGTGTCTGCATGCAGGTGCACGCGTCCATAGACTTACCTTGCGTCCCTCATCGCGTCCCTGCCGAAAATGGGAACTGCGCATGTGCGCGCCCCAAGATCCTTTGCGGCCGCTCGAGAAATTTCTCATTTTCGAACGGGACGCACACGGAACGCAGGGTAGGTTAAAAGTGCTGTTTGAGCGTTTTTTTGTTTCTTTTAAAAATCTTTTGCATATATCTACTACTTGCTAGCAGTAGATATATGCAAAAGAACGGGAGGGTTTAAATATCCTTTAAATAATTCAGCAATTTTGACACAAAATATGAAGTTGTATTTACACTTCCTCCATTTTCTGCGGTCAGGATTTGAGCAGCGTGTAATAGCTGGTAGCGGCATTCCTGAATGGAAGTAATGACAGGAAATTGGCTGTGTGTATATGAATATCGTCCCCTGGGGAGTGGAAATTTTACTGGAGCCCGATAGGTAGACATTTATTAGGGCCCTCTAGAAACGGTTGTAGTGAGGACTGACTTGAAGGACCCTTTTAAGTAAACCCACTAATATACGTTGCCGGCCCTTTTCATGGCTGAGACACATAAAAAGACAGTAATTAATCAGTTCCCTGCAGTGTCCTATCTGAGAGGTGAACAAGTCACTGGCTCCCCTCATATATATTTTATCTTGTTGAGTGATGGCTAAAGTGCTCTCTGTAAAATGTGGCTAATTGATGGCAACGTGCAGGATATTAGTCATTGCCATCCTTCTCCTCAGAGGTTAATGTCCGGGTCTTCTTCCCCGTGATGTGCCGCCATTTACTGGACTTGTTCTTAATGAGCAGCCGCAGATCAAAGTCTACTGGAGCTGGAGATGGCTGCATATGTGTTACTGGAGGGAATGCAAAGAATCAACATTTCTACTTCTACATATATATATTTCCCCTATTTTATTTTTTTATTATTATTATTACCACCCCCTTCGCATCCACACTTCCTGGCAGAGTAGATGCACAGATCAGCATTTAACTAAAGTCCACATTGAAGCTCTGTAAAGTCCATCACCTATTTCACGATGTTGCAGTGCTTCCATAGTTATAGTGGCCTATCTACTCAATGAGGATGAGTGGAGCATGTCCACAGTGGGGGTGGGAGAGGGTCCCATGCACCAAAAGCAGAAGAATACAGATGTTATACAGACTGTAAAGGGATCCAAAGGGTCATTTTTGTAGTTAACACCAGAGATTCCCAGAATATAATGATCCAACCTACTGTTAATATGGAGTCCCCCCTCCCCTTCTCCCTTGTATCTATAACATCCTCTTCACCTCTAAGGCTTTCCACAAGATTTAGTGGTGGGTCTGTGGGAATTTGTACCTGAAGTCAGGTACTGATACTAGATGAGAAGACCTGACTCGCAATCCGTGTTCCAAATCATACCAAAGCTCCTCCACACCAAACTGGTCAAACTATGTCTTTGTGGAACTGGGACATCTGTCAGATTGGTGATGGTAGGAGCCCGGACGCAGGGGACTTGCCAGTACGATTGGTACCTCTACTCAAGTAGACTTGGAGAACGCACAATCTCCTGCGTAGTGGTAGCCAGTACAGGGGCAGTCCAAGAGCACGGTAGCAAAATCACAATCCAGAATCGTAGTCGTTGAACGTAGCAGAGGTCGGGGCAGGCAGCAAAGTATCAGGGTCACAGAACAGGCCAGAGGTCGGTAATAGGAATCAGAAACAGGTATAACGGCAGGCACTCTAAGAACAAGCTTAACAATAACCAAGCACAGAATGACTCACCCTTCCTGCTTATATACCTGTTGGCAATGAGATTATGTCATTTCCAGGGGTGGACCACTTCCTTGGAGGGGCGTGCACTGTCCCTTTAAGAGTCGGTCCAGTGCTCGTGAGTGCCTCTGGACGATGGAACAAGCGGACACCACACACAGCAGCCATTGGGCTCTGCACTGCACAAGGAGACCACCCGACGACGCGAGACCCTGCAGGAGGTAACAGGTAAGTCCTCACAACATCCTAGCCCAAAACCATGGCCATTAAATTGGAGTTGGCCCTTCTTTGTGGCTACTGTGGCCTCCACTCTGCTAGAAAGACTTTCCACAAGATTTTAAACTGTGTCTGTGGGAATTTGTACCCATTAGTGAGGTCAGGTATTCATGGTGGATGAGAAAACCTGGCTTACAATCCACGTTCCAGTTCTCAAAGGTGTTTAGAGTTGGGTGTCATGGCTTTGTGTAGGCCACTCAAGTTCCTCCACACCAGACTAGTTAAACCATGTGTTTATGGAGATGGGTGAGACTTTCTGTTCCAAAACCATGGACATTAATATGGAGTTGGCCCCTCTTTGTGGCTACAACTGCCTCCACTCTAGGAAGACTTTCCACAAGCTTTGTAAGTGTGTTTGTGGGAATTTGTACACATTAGTGAGGTCAGGTACTGATGTTGGATGAGAAGATCCGGCTCACAATTGGGATTCCAATTCATTCTCAAGGTGTTCAGTAGGGTTGAGGTCTGGACACACATGTTCCTTCTCAGCAATCTAGTCAAACCATGTCTGTATGGAGCTGGCTTTTTACACAGGGCCACAGTCATGCTGAAACAGAAAGTGACTTTCACCAAACTGATACCACAAGGTTGGAAGCCTTTATTGTCCCAAATATCTTTGTATGCTGCACCCTTCAATGGACACAGCTGAATTCTATCCTTTGGAGGAATGTCCTCATAGGTTTAGAGCAGGGACATGCGGTCAGGAGAGGCAGGTGAGGCAGGGCCTCACCTAGTATTATGGAGGGAAATGGAGAATGCTTCACCCAGCACGGATGGTTCTGCATGTCACTGGTTTGGAGATAGAGTGTGCAAAGAGGTTTATGCTAGTCAAGTAAAGTGCACCACTCCTAGCAAAACAGGCTTTTGGACAAGTATCTTCTTATGTGGACCAGGGGGCATCTTACCAGCACTTGTACCAAAACTTGGGAAGGAAGGCCATTCTTCTTGAGATCCAATCCTATCGTAAGTGTTAAAAACAATATTGTGCCGAGCTAATAAATATACACATCTAATACAATGAAACATATGTAAATTAATTGCATGTATGAGCCTTAAAGCAAATAAGGCATAAAAAAGATCTACACACAAAAAAAAGCAACACAAACAAAAAGATTTCCAAAAAAAACCCAATGGTGATCATGCAAGAAAATTCCTCACATGATTCACAGCCAATCTGCATGTAACTCTCAGGTAAGGACAATCACACAATGCCGGCAGACCTCCACCCAGTGAGTGATGACAACAAGTGAGTGCTCACCTGGGGAGGTAGACCTGCAGAGCAAGGTCAAATGCGCTTTTTCCCTTCTTAATGCGGGAGGAAAGTCCATGGACAATAAAGGCGATAAGGTCTCCTCAGATCACAGGTACCAGTATAAATCCAGGAGAGAGAAAAAGGACAAGGACATAGTGCGTAACGTCCAATAAAATGCAATGTAATAAATAAAAAATGCGTACTCACATTGGTGGAAAACAATACAGGCCTTGAGCATTGCTGGATCCAACCAGCAAGGCAAGTGGCAGCAAAGCAATGAAATGCCCGTTCGTCCGGCTCAGCTCGGTGCAGTGACATCAGAAGCTCTGCCCAACGTACGTTACGTCAAAACACGTGACTTCATCAGGGGTCGTAAGTGTTTTCACCGTAATGGCCACTCTCACCTCCCCAGCTTCCCAGGGATTGACGCATTTCACTCCAAGTGGAGCTGAATCATCAATCCCATCTCTTGAAGGGACATAGAGCACAATACAATGCAAGATAGGATGAGCTGGCAAATAAAAAGGTTAGCATTCTGGTTCTCAAGCAAAACCGGAACAACCTGACCCCGTACAAACAAAACTGACCAAGCTATGCGATGGTTATAAAGTTATTTAGCTGCCTCTAAAAATAAATGGAAATTCCCTTAAAATTAATATTTTTTTAAGCTGCATCTAAAATGCAAAAACACATTTATAGTATCACAAATAGTGTCATAATTAGGCGTACGTTGCTGGCTCGGAGAACATGCTGCGTGGGCGAGCTTAGCTCCCGCGGCTCAGCAACGAAGTGTCCGTCTTCAGATGTTGCTGTCACAGTAGCCGCAGTTGGAGAAGCAGAAAACTGGACGGCATTACACAGATGCAGATGTCGTGCCAAAGCTCCCGGCGCTCTGCAAATTTTTCCACACTTTTTTTTTTTTCAACATATTTTTTTTTTATTGGGGTGGGGGAGGCGGGAGATGGGTGCACCCATAGCCACCCTAACAAGCAGCCGTTAAAACTTTGTTATCAGAACCGGCAGAGAGATGAAACGTAATGCATTAACCAGAGGAGACATTATTAGCATTGGCGTTAGTGAGGTGCATTGTGGGAGAAGCGCTGAGCAGAACTCATTAAACCTTTAGATACACAACTAATCCGGCGTCCCTCGCGGGCTGCTGACAGCGCAAACAAGGATAAATGATGGTTGTATACTTTACATATGTGAATTGATGACTGTACACAAGACCGCTTCCTCCCTGCACTCTGTCAGTCTCCGCACTCATTAGGCGCCGAGCGGGCGTCACGCCACCGGGGCAGGCCTCGCGCGGCAACGTGTTGCGACTCCCGTTGACTGCCAGTTGCCGAGTCAAACCTATCGTCTAATGAAATCAGCGGCATTAAGTGCTGCGCGGAGAATGTTTTAATTAAAATATAATGAGCTGAATGTCCAGGCCGAGCCTATGTGACAGAGGATTAGGCAGCGCGTATCTATGTCTTTGTTTATTCCTCCTTTACATTCGCCGCTCGGCGCCGGGTTATTTATCTGTGCTGTGTGCATGTCGGCCAGGATTTGGAGATTATACAAATCAGTCGGTATGGAATTATTTTTTTTGTAATACTTTGTCCTTTATGATTTAGTAAGTAATACATTACATAATTTAACCTGAGAATCTTCCTTGGTGCCATACCCTGGTTCTCCTCCTTTGTGCCGAACTCTAGGTCTCCTCCTTTGTGCCATATCCCGGGTCTCCTCCTTAGTGCCATACCCTGGGTCTCCTCCTTGGTGCCGTACCCTGGGTCTCCTCCTTGGTGCTGTATCCCGGGTCTCCTCCTTAGTGCCATACCCAGGGTCTCCTCCTTTGTGCCGTACCCTGGGTCTCCTCCTTGGTGCCATATACCGATGTTCCTCTTTGGTGCCATACCCCAGATCTCCTCCTTAGTGCCGTAGCCTGGATCTCCTCCTTGATGCCATATCGTGGGTCTCCTCCTTGGTTCCATAACTCTGGTCTCCTCCCTGGTGCCATACTCCGCGTCTCCTCCTTGATGCCATATTTTGGGTCTCCTCTTTGGTGCCATACCCTGGATCTCCTCCTTGGTGACATATCCCAGGCCTCCTCCTTGATGCCATATCACGGGTCCCTTCCCTTCCATGGTCTCATAGCCTGTGTCTCCTCCTTAATGCCATACCTCTGGACTCCTCCTTGGTTCCATACCTCTGGTCTCCCTCTTAATGCCATACCCTTGGTACCATACCCCAGGTCTCCTCCTTGGTGACATACCCCCAGGTCTTCTCCTTGGTGCCGTACCCTATACAGGAGTCCCTGGAAGGACGCAGATCTCAAGCTCCTCCTTGGATCTGATGTATCACATGACACAGCAAAGGGGAAACCCGGGAGGACTTCCTCTCCATAGGAGCCGAGCTCTATCTGATGTCTTGTATGGTTATACCAGTGGATGAAAAGGGAGATTTTTGCAGAGAAGCATTTTAGCTCCGGAGATAATTACATGGAGGCAAATGTGTTACATGGGAAGGAAATGTTGTATCTGTTTTGTATCCAATTTTGTAACTATGGTGATTATGCAGAACTGTGTACTCTCTATAGGTAAAAGAGGAACAAACTTTGATGGTTGTAGAGTTTTTTTTACTATGGAAGCTTTCTGCAACTGAAGCCGCAGATTTATTTTGGATTGGAGTCCTCATTATCGCTCATTGCTTTTCCCAAAACAACCCCATTATGTCGGCGATCTCACGCAGATCTCTAAGCTGGTAGTTGTGGTGGTTGTTGTGGTGGTGGGGGACAGAGTTTGAGCGTCATGCAACCCCCCTCTGCCAATCCCTGCACTGGCTTCCAATCGCCCAAAGGATAAAATTTAAAATATTAACAACCACTTACAAAGCCATTCATAACTCTGCCCCCGGCTATATCTCAAACCTTGTCTCAAAGTATTACCCTAACCGTCCCCTCCGCTCCTCCCAAGACCTCCTGCTTTCCAGCTCTCTTGTCAACTCCTCCCATGCTCGCCTCCAGGACTTCTCTAGAGTCCCTCCAATTCTTTGGAACTCCTTATCCCAACCTGTCCGCTTACTCTGACTGCCTTTCGGCGATCGCTAAAGACTCATCTCTTTAGGGAAGCCTATCCCACTTCATCCGGACCACTGAACGCCTTCTCATACAATTCATCCCCACACAGCTACCTCCTCATGTATCACTTGCCCCTCCCTCTTAGATTGTAAGCCCTCAGGGGCAGGGCCCTCCTTACCGTCTTGTCTTGAATTGTATTGTGATTGTAATGTCTTCCTTATATTGTAAAGTGCTGCGCAAACTGTTGGCGCTATATAAATCCTGTACAATACAAATAATAATAATGCAGCTTAAAAATAAAGCATTTAACAATATTAAGGCCCTGTTAACACTTACATATTCTAGGGTACGCGTCGGAATGCAAATCAATATGTGTCATTGGTTACCATGTGTCATATGAACACATGGTAACCAATGAGCCCATTCACATCTATGCACTGCATGGCATCTTGAAAAATAAGCCATGTCCGTTTTTCTGTTCATTTCCCTCGAAATGTATAGCAGACAAAGGTGGATTCTGATCCTAGTTCAGTTGTATTCTGAATCTGTGTCATTGTAATAAACCAGGAAATGGCCATAATAGCATAGTGCGTGCTCCAGCCCGTCTGTCTCCATCTGAATCACACGTTGCGGCCTGTTATCGTTGATTTAGCCCCTTTTCATCATCTTCAGGGCCCCTGACCTATTTCTATATCGAGGCCCAAATAAAACAATTTTATTAATAGCGTTTTCCGGCCCCCGAGGAATTCCATAGGCAGAAGTTATTCGGCTGTCATTGTCCGGCTCGTTATATCGTCCCCCTGGCCACCAGTGGTTCTATCTGCGGGCAGCTCATCACGGGCTGTCACCCTTTTTTGATGTCTCGCTGTCATGGTATTCTGGTGGATGAGGGGGTCCATGATAAAGAGTGAAGGGAATCTCTTCTAGCGCTCTAAGATTGCTGTGTGAATGTGTTCTGCTCCCCACCGCGAAGCCTCCATAGGGAACTCAGAGATTAGAGGAGCAACAACAAATCAGAAATGTGTACATATATAGGTAACAGCCCTTAAAGTGAACATGTTCTCTACTATTAATGCTCAAAAGTAAAAGCCTCGCCAAGAGCTGACACCATAGGATGTCTATTATCACTATTATTAGAGCCTCTTCTGTGCTTGCTCCACTCTGATTAGGTTCCACTTTGATCCTGAGGTCTGACTTCACATGACTACATGGCTGAGCTCCACAAACTACCATTTCATTAAGACTGCCCCGGACTCCAGGGACTACCAGAGCTAAATAAATGTATAATAATTAGACATGTAAGCTGCGGACAGATTTGGTTCACTTCGGATATTTCGTTATTTCGGGATTTGGATCCGAAATTAATTTCTGTTCGGATGTGGAAGAAATACGAATTTCGTTGGTTTCAGATGCGTTTACAAATATTCGTTGTGACTACCACAGAAACCCATATACAGATATTAATACTAATGCTGAATCTCCTAGACCCGAATGGCATTCGGGATCCGAATTTCCGTATTGCATTGGGAAGCTCCCGAATGCCATTGGGGTCTGGGAGCCTCAGCTTTAGTAATACATGTATATTGCTCCCAGACCCCAATGGCATTTGGAAGCTCCCGAATGCAATTAGGAAATTCGGATTTCGAATGCCATTCCGGTCTGGGAGCCATATACATATATTACTAAAGCTGAGGCTCCCAGACCCGAATGGCATTCGGGAGCTCCTGAATGCAATTTGGAAATTCGGATAGTGTATGCCATTCGGGTCTGGGAGCCTCGGCTTTAGTATTATATGTATATACTGTATATGGCTCCCATGTTGCTGTAACGGAAATTTGTGTTCAGACCCATTCAGATGCATTAAACCTAAAAACACATCTGATTGGCCAGAAAAGTCACATGTCCGATTCAGGTTAGTTTTTGAACGAAATTCGGACGGGATCCGAAATTCAGAAACGGAAATTCGGATTCGGCCATATTCGGAAAATTTGTCCGAATTTTGATTCAGAATTAAACGAATCGTACATGTCTAATAATAATAATAGTGTGTGACTGTGGTGGGACATTAGAGTGTAAGCTCCTCTGGTGTAGATCTGTACAGTGTTTTCTGTACAGGACTGTGGTACAGGTCAGTACTATATAAATGTATAATAAGCGAGAGAGAGCAGCAGTGAGCGGCCTTTATTACAGGAGAGGCGGAGACATGACCAGTCACCTGCACAAGGAGAGAAAGCAGCAGTGACCGGTCTTTATTACAGGAGGGGGTGGAGACAAGACCGGTCAACCTGCACAGGAGAAGAAGCAGCAGTGACCGGTCTTTATTACAGGAGGTGGCGGAGACAAGGCCAGTCACCCTGCACAGGAGAAGAAGCAGAGGGGGGATGACTCTTGTATGAGGACACTATTTGCTTATTCCTCTATACTGTAGGTATAATTCCATTTTGCTGGTTACTAAATGTACGCGATTCGAGGTGACGCCATCAAGGCCGTGTTCTGTCTCTGATTGAGTATTTACGGTCAGTGAACATTGT
>NW_017306923.1:191627-194736 GCF_000935625.1 Nanorana parkeri | reverse complement strand
TGTGGGTGGATTTTTATGACGCGGATGAAATGTTTGAGCGAGATCTAGAAAATAATGGCTCATTCCGATTCGACGTGACGGGAGTCAATTTTCGGAATCTTGTGCATGCCAGATGCACGGCGCGGATGGTGTTACTCGCCCACTTTCTCCGGCGCCAGAGACGGAGAAATGGCTTTATTTAAGGTTTTGTTTTTCAATAAAACCTTCACTTCTCGGCGACCTTGGGGACGAGAAAACAACTTTCCAGAGAAGGATTCCAGGGATGATTTAAGGTGTTGTCACTTCAGATTTTGCAGCACAAAAGACGCGACATGGCCGCTGCATACTGAGCACCGGGGAGACGCGGGCCGGCCGCTAGCTTCCAGGATTGTCCGTTATTTAACGCGAGGAGCCCCGAAATCAATACAATACAATACAATACAATTAAATGTTTGGGGAATGGAAATTTTTTTCCGTAGCCGACACAATAACTTTATTAGCCCTCAGTTTTTTTTCCTTTTATTCATTTTTTTTTTAAGCCTGTGGAGCGTGCTCCAAAACGAATCCCCTGTGAACAAAAAAAGTGAATCGTGAAATCACAGCACACAAAAACGTGCACAAGGGTGCTTTGGTCCTTTTTAGTGAAAGGGCCACAATTTTCCTGATCCCCGGGGCGCAAGGCTCCTGACAGGGACAAGAACGACTCAGGTCCACCAACTAGAAGGCCAGCGGACCCCGATCCTCTGGGACCTGCTGAAACAGGTCCACCGAGTACTAGGTTGGGAGCTCCCCCGAAGGGAGACCCCCAGGTGGGAAGAGGCAGAGGGGCCCATGTGTAGGTCACACAACCTCCTCCCAAACTTCAGGAACAGGCCCCGAAGGTACCTGCACCCTCCGTGATCTGTGAGAGTCAAAAGGGCCAATCGTGCATAAAAAAAGTGCATAAATAATCTAGTGCCAGTGCACAACGCTGACAGGCCTTAGGGGCCAGAGTGCAAAAATATTGCCCCAGGACTAGCCAAAAGGCCTGTCCAAGAGGCGTAGTGCAGAAAAAGAGCGAGTAGGTGCCGTGACCAAGTGCACAGTGAATCACTTGTGGGGTCCCACACCCTAGTGATTTTCTGGTGCCCCTGTGACGCCTACCCCAGGGGGCACAGCACCACGGGCCTCTGCTGCTCCCCAGCCCTCCGGCCAGACAAATGCCTCTCCATCCCTACCAGAAGGCATTAGCACCGGCGGATTTCCTACTTACAACTGGGGACAAGCCCGGCGTAACCGGAACAGAATTAAGCCAGGAGGAAAGGAAACCCCTCCGGCACCCACCAATTACACCGGCGAATACTAAGCCACCATTCTCCCCGGACTAGAGGTGGTGTCGTTCTTCCTCAGGCAACTGATAAGAACAGATACTACATTTGATCTTAGCCAAAAGGCCGAGAAGCAATTTATTTTATTCTTTTTGTTTCATGACTTTCTGTTTTTTGTTTTTTTAATCCTTATCACTTCCTGTCCTGAGCAATTTATAATACAAAAATTAACAAAAAATAAAACTGCTCAGAACCCCCCAAACAATGATATATTTTCTGAAATCAGAGGCCCTGAAAAATAGAAAAAATGCTAGTTACAATATTTCTGCAAATATTTATCAAATTGATATTTATAGGAAAATGCACGAAAATGAAATTTAGTGCAAACAAAGAATATCATACCCAGTTTTTTGGTAAAATATAAAAGATAGGGTCCTGCCTGAGGAAGGGGGAGCCTTCTGAGTAATGAGCTCCTGCCATCAAGAGGGTAGGAAGGCTCATCTGAATGGTGCTCTCCTGGCATGGGGAAAGGAAAGCTTTGGAGTGGTGCAATTCCTGGCATCAGGAGGGTAGGATGGCTCATCTGATTGGTGCTTTCTTGGTGTGGGGAGATGGGGAGAAGGCACATTTTTAAGGGGTGCTCTCCTAGCAGGAAAAGGGGGAAGCTTTTGGATGGTGCACTCTGGGCTTGGGGAGAGGGCAGCTTTTGAGTGGTGCGCTCCTGAGTTTGGGAAGGTATGGGGTGCTTATCTAAATGGTGCTCTCCTTGCCTCATGGGAGGAAACCTCTACTGATTTTGGAGGGGGAACCTTTTGAGTGATGCAATTCCTGGCATCAGGAGGGTAGCACGGCTCATCTGAATGGTGCTTTCTTGGTGTTGGGAGAAGGAACCTTTTCAGTAGTGCTCTCCTGGCATGGAGAGAGGGAGCCTGTTGAGTGGTGCTCTCCTAGTATGAAGAGGGGGGAACCTTCTGAGTGGTTTGCTCCTGGTGTGGGGAGAGGGCATCTTTTCAGTGGTGCACTACCGAGAATGGGAAGGTTGGGGGTTCTCATCTGAATGGTGCTCTCCTTGCCTCAGGAAGTGGAACCTTCTGAGTGCTGCTCTTCTGGCATGGAGATAGGAACCCTTCTCAGTTGTGTGCTCCTGGCATGGGGAGAAGGGAACCTTTTGAGTATTATACTTCTGGCATGGGGGGAGGGAACCTTTTGAGTGGTGCACTCCTGGCATCAGGAGGGTAGAGGGGGGCTCATCTGAATGGTGCTCTCCTGGCATGGGGACAGGATACCTTTTGAGTAGTGCTCTCCTGACATTGGGAAGCTAGGAAGTCTCATGTTAGTGGTGCTCTCTTGACCTCTGGAGGGAAACCTCTGAGTGGTGTGCTCCTGGTGTGGGGAGAAGGAACCTTTTCAGTGGTGTGCTCCTGGCATCATAAGCGTTGGATGGATCATCTAAATGGTGATCTCTTGGTGTGGGGAGAGGGAACCTTGTAAATGGTGCTCTCCTGGCATTGTAAGCGTAAGATGGCTCATCTGTGTGGATCTCCTGTTGTGGAAAGGGGGAACCTTCTGAATGGTGTGCTCCCTGTGCGGGGAAGAGGAACATTTTGTGTGCTGTGCTTCTGGCATTGAGAGGGTAGGGGGGTCTCATCTCAATAGTGCTCTCTTAGCGTGTGGAGGGAGAACCTTTTGAGTGGTGTTCTCCTGACATCGGGAGGGTAGGGGGGCTCATCTCAGTGGTGTTCTCCTGACATGGGGAGGGTAGGGGGACTCATCTCAGTGGTGTTCTCCTGGTGTGTGCAGAAAGGAGATGGACCCAGTTTACT
>NW_017306923.1:183691-191606 GCF_000935625.1 Nanorana parkeri | reverse complement strand
CATCACATTTATATAATGCTCTGAATTCTGGAATCCCGATAAAACGATACATTGTTTCAGGACGCCTGTAATTGTTACATTCCTTCTTCTGAATCGCGTCTCCTTTACCCCTCCCGGGGTCATTCTCTAGATCGCCCTCCTGAACTCTGACCGCGTCATCCCCGGCTATCAGCGATCTGCATTACACATTTATCTCCCGGACCTCTATTATACGGACATGTCTGCAGAGTGCGCCCTTCACCTCCGACTTAGAAAAGCCGTATTCCTCCGGGGGGGGGGGGGCCATGTGACTCCGCGGCGTCACCGCGCACTTCTGTATTATTCACCAGTTTGAAATGTAAAAGTGAATCTGCCCTGAGAGACGGAATAGAGAGATATGTGATATAATAACACAGGGTAACCCATGCAGGTTTTCAGGAGATCACTCACTATAAATGATCACTGCCCAGGGTTTTTACATTGTAGCTGCGTGTTTGTGCGGGAGCCAGGCCAGCGGGTCTGTTGTTGATTTAGCATCAGGAACATCTCACTGATCATCATGTTACCTCTCATTCATTAGGCGGATCTAAAGGAGATTGTACAATCGGTTTGCATGACCCCTATGCTTTCACGGGAAGTCTTGTATATTGTATATCTCTGTGATGTTGTAATCATAGAATCCCCCCACCCCGGGACTCGCGTTGCAGTCAGTTTCACCATCAATACTATTGATTGGTTACAATTATAAGCGTAACAGGAACCTTTCGGAGGGCTGCGCCGCCTGCTAGGCTGACGCATCGATTTTCAGCAACAAAAATCGCCCCTTATGGATGGAGCTGCTAATAATTGCTGAAGCGGGTAATTATGCACCAGCCCCTCCCCTTCCCGATCAATACAATTAATGGCTGAATTCATTAATTAAAATGAATGAAGAGAGAGGGAGGCTGAAACATGTGCCGTTTTCTGGTCATTTAAACAGAGGGAGCCTTAATGGCGTCTGTTCATTAGCGGTGACAGATCGGCGCGTCACGGGGGCCCGGCGGGCAGAATAGATGCAACTTCTTAAAGCGGCACTCCGGCCTTCCCTTCAGTTGTACCGGCTCCTCTCCTGGACTGAAATGGTTTCCTCTGATGTCACTACACACTGCGAGCTTCTCACCATGTGCATTAGAAGCTGCAGCAAGTCAGATAGAGCCCGCCTCATTTCCTGGCTGGTGGAGGTCCAGCATTCTCTAGCACTTACCTCCAGACTGAATGTCCTTGGCTCCCCCCCCCCCTTTTATTCACTGCATTTCAGTTCTTTCAATCATGGAGGCTCAGCGTCACATGTGGGCGTTACCTAGGGCGGTCCTTATTGCAAATGCAGCCTGTCTAGGAATGCCCCCTCTGACATCCACCCATCAAGGCATGTTGATATTTGCATAACTCCTCCCTAGAGCCAGCCCACTGCTTGCATCAGAGCTCTTGAGAGGAGGCTGTACATAGCTTTCTGATGACATCACAGCACCCTGCTGTACTAGAAGAGCACAGAGACCCAGTGATGACATCACTGAATCTAATATGAGGTCTGTAATGAAAACCTCAGAATGAAATGTAATGAAATTAACACTCAGAAGCGTTGCGTATTCTACTTAAAATATTGCCGCTTCCAAGTGTCCCTCTCTATAAACCCAGGAGGTATAAATCCAGAGCCTGTGATCCATGTGGCACGATGGACATGCCAAGCCCCGCCGCCACTGAGCGCAAACAAGGCCGGGTCCGTGCCAGCGCAGTAGGCCGCGTTGCATCTGCCTCTCGCCGTGAGATGTTGGGGCCCGTGGCTCTGCAGCCAGCCAGATGTCTGTTACCTTCTGCTGCCATTTTCCCGATCACTGACTCCTCACGTCGAGTGTGAGCAAAGCCCAGGCTGGCGTGCCGCAGACACCGCAGCGTGATTGTTACTGATGAGCGGCACCCAGACATGACAATATGGAGGAGGGGTCACTGGACCGTGAGACAGCCGGCTCTGGGTCTCCTTATCACCGGCTCAGTATTAACATCCGCTGAGTTCTGTGTAACCAACAGGAACTAGAGAGTACAGGGGAGGCGGAAAGATGGCGTCAGAATGCCTGAGCCTCTGCTCGTCTCTGTGTGGTTTTATCCTATTGTATTTCCTTACAGAAGATATAAACTTTACCCGGGTGAGATTCAGTTGGGTCTGTGCTCCAGTGTTTTTACTTTTTTTTATGCCCCCCCACCCTTCAATGCAGCTGATCTCCTGCATCTTCTTTGCAGCCACTTCCTGTCTACATGCACTGGCTCCAGTGTCAGCTGCACATTATTGTTCTGGACCGGCTTCCTGATGGTGACAGCAGTGCACTATGTGTTCACTATGTTTGTTGGATCTCACCTGCCATGGGTACCACCTACCACGAGTGTTACCTACCATGGGTCTCTCCCACCATGGGTCTCTCCCACCATGAGTCTCTCCCACCATGAGTCTCTCCCACCATGGGTCTTACCTACCGTGGGTGTCACATACTATGGGTGTCACTGACCATGGGTACCACCTACCATGGGTCTCATCTACCGTGGGCACCACCTACCACGGGTCTCACATACCCGCCTCTTCTATCTCATGGACTACATAACGAGGCTATTAAATGGAAGTGTTCCCAACCTCACTCACCTGCTAAAATGCAGAAACTGATCTGAGTTTTTGGTGGATCTTAATGGGAGTCACCTACCATGGGACTCAACTTCCATGGGTCTCATCCACCATGGGTCTCACCTACCACCCTCTTCTATCTCATGGACTCTTGTGAAAGATTATATAATAGAAGTGTTTTCAGCCCCAACCAACCACTGTAGCCATTATTCCCCATGTCGCAGTGCAGGAACTGAACTAGGAACTTCCATCTATATACAGCATACACTATATTGCCAAAAGTATTGGGACGCCGGCCTTTACACGCAAATGAACTTTAATGGCATCCCAGCCTTGGTCCGTAGGGTTCAGTATTGGGCTGGCTACGCCCTTTGCCGCTACAACAGCTTCAACTCTTCTGGGAAGGCGTCCACAAGGTTTAGGAGTGTGTCCATGGGAATGTTGGACCATTTGTGAGGTCAGGTGCTGATTTTGGAGAAGGCCGGTCTCGCAGTCTCCGCTGTTTCTCCTGGCAACCGCCAAACCCAGACACGCCCATCGGATTGCCAGACAGAGAAGCGTGATTCGTCACTCCAGAGAACACGTCTCCACTTCTCTAGAGTCCAGTGGCGGCGTGCTTTACACCACGGCATCCCACGCTTTGCATTGCACTTGGTGATGTAAGGCTTGGATGCAGCTGCTCGGCCATGGAAACCCGTTCCATGAAGCTCTCTACGCACTGTTGTTGTGCCAATCTGAAGGTTACATGAAGTTTGGAGGTCTGTAGCTATTGACTGCAGACAGTTGGCGACTTCTGCGCACTGTGCGCTTCAGCATGCGCTGACCCCTGTCATTTTACGTGGCCTACCACTTCGTGGCTGAGTTGCTGTTGTTCCCAGTTGCTTCCACTTTGTTATAATACCAGTAACAGGTGACCGCGGAATATTTAGAAGCAAGAAAATGTCACCTAAATCCAACGATTTGGAGGGGTGTCCCAATACTTTTGGCAATATAGGGTCTATCTATCTATCTATCTATCTATCTATCTATCTATCTATCTATCTATCTATCTATCTATCTATCTATCTATCTATCTATCTATATCTCTAGATACTTGGGTCAAAGCCTTCAGACCACCAGCATATCAGTTTCAGGCGGTCTGAAACAAACCGATCATTTGCAATGAAGTATCCGTTCATATTTGATGTGGAAATGGAATAAAATTCCCCTTTCTCCGTCTCTATGGAATCAATGTGCAGGAACATTCAGTGTGTCATTTTTCGGGTCCCCGGGGGCTGACAGCGGCTGCTACATTTGGCATAATGTTGGAGAGGAATTTAAACAGCAACAGCTTGAATTGTGTATGCAAACATTGTCCAATCTGCATCTCCACCACAATCCCACGGATTCTAAAAACAGCTCGTCCCCGGTCTCGCCAGCCGCGGAGCGTGAGAGTAACATTCACTCGCCCACTACGTGTCTCTTGTCTGGGTGAAGCTGCGGCTCTGACGCTTCCCAATATTAGTGTTTGTTTGTGAGATTTCTCTGGCAGGAACATAAGAGGGGTCCAGCTGTCTGAGATGACGCGGAATGCGACGCACAGCGCTGTCACAAATGAATGAGCTGGGTGTAGAATAGAACCCCTGGGGCCCGAGGAGAGTGCTGAGGATTCTGAGGAAAAATACTTTTTTTTTCTTATTATATACAATTCTTAAAGGAGAGCTATGAGGTGGGTGCTTTTCACTCACCTCATAGTTTTAGCCGACCTGTGACAATGAGACTGTCACAAGTCGGCTCAGTAGATCGGGAGGTGAGCGAACACATACCGGCGTTCGCTCACCTGCCGTGACAGGGGATGGGCTGGATTCCCCCCTCCCTGCTCCGATCTGCCAGCGCTGACTGGCGGAACGGACAGGGGAGGGGGCGGGTACAGCTGGCTCTACCTCTAGATAGGCAGAGCCAGCTGTCAGTCACGCAGCTGGGCGGATCCCGGCACAATTGTCGGGATCCGCTTAAGCTGCGGTGTCTCAGTATACCGCGAGCAGCAGCTCACGTTATACTGAGCCTAGGGTGACGGGAGGACGCTAGTTTGTGTCCTCCCGTTACCCTAAAGAGAACTATGGGGAAAAGCCTTAACCCCACAGTTCTCCTTTAAAGCTGAACTCCGCCTTTCCCTTCAGTCTTGCACAGTTGTACCGGCCCCTCTCCTGGACTGGAATGGCTTCTTCTGATGTCACTGCACACTGCGAGCTCCTCACAATGTGCATTAGAAGCTGGAGCAAGTCAGATAGAGCCCGCCTCATTTCCTGGCTGGAGGCATCATCTAGGGTCACCATCTACTTCTTGGACTGAGATGAGTCTGAATGCTTCCTCCTTCCTGCAGCAGACTGTTAATTGGGGGAGAAGAGACTGAGGAAATGCTTCCTCCTTCCTGCAGCAGACTGATCACTGGAGGAGGGGAGATTGATGACATCATCATCATGAAAAATCATATCACATGCAGTAAACAAGCCTGGCCAAAAAAGCGAATTGGATTGTGAATTGTGTATTGTTTCTTTCTACGGATGGATAATTCACGGTATTGATTGCCGGCTAATTCCAGGGACGGATACAATGTTACCAGCGAACCAATACAATGTCCTTTATAGTGTTTAGAGACCTGGAGTGCAGTGCGCGGATCACAGGAAGTGGCGACCTGGTGTGCGAGACGAAGAGATACAACGCAGGGAAAAATATGATTGTGTGCGGACGCAGAGTAACAACTACAACCACGACGGATATAAACCGCACAATCATGTGACAAAATGAACTTACCAACACCACCCCGTCACCTCTCCCGGCCCTGCTGAACATACCCTTGTGGTGCCCCCGCTGAACATACCCGTGTGGTTCCCCCAACTGAACATACCCGTCTGGTGTCCCTGCTGAACATACCCGTGTAGTGCCTCCGCTGAACATACCTATGTGATGACCCACTCTGAACATACCCATTTGATGCCCACCGCTGAACATACCCATGTGATGCCCCCGCTGAACATACCCATATGATGCCTCCCACTGAACATACCCATGTGATGACCCCCACTAAACATACCTATGTGATGATGCTGAACATACCCATGTGATGCCCCCCGCTGAACATACCCATGTGATGCCCCCCGCTGAACATAATCATTTGCATGATTACGTATTTGTTAGATTAATAACATTAATAATAATGATGATAATAATACATTATTTACATAATTATGTATTTCGCACATTATTATTATTATTGTTATTACATTTATGATATTATAATTATTATTACATTGTTACATGTATTACATGATTATATGTATTACATTATTACAATAGCAGTAAATTATTATATTCATTATTACATTTATAACATTATTATTGTATTTATCACCCTTTGTAACCATGAAAACACCAGACGCACACCTCTGCACACCTCTACACATGAATACATTTCCTTATAAAAGTATCACAGGTAAAAGATTGATGAGAGACGAGGAAGGGGGGCGGGGCCGGGGAGCGCGGTGCTAATAATTCCCTCATCTTCAGGGCGCAGGAGAGGTGAGCTCTGACTGAAGCGGTTTTATCGGCGTCTCCGGGAGAAGACGGTTGTTGAGCGCCTGAGAATGAGTCCCGGACGTGTTGTATTAAAGCTCCGAGGACGGCCTGGTGACATCTCCGTCCAATTTACACCCTTCCTCCTCGTCCTGTCACCTTCCACCACTTAATGGGACAGAGGCGTTCTCTGCGACACCGGTGAAGATGTTCCCGGGGAGAATGTCCTTATTATGCGGGCGGCACGTATGGCTGTAATAAGTGAGATGCGTAAATCAGGGTGGATGAGATGTGTGGTGCGGTGTGCCGGGTCCTGGTGACAACTCGAGGAGCATTTTACATGAGATTTCTTCATTACTATAAAATTATACATTTTCCGGGCAGCGCAGCGGCTTAGTGGTTCTATCTTGCAGCACCGGTGCCTTGGTCCGAGCCCCGGTCAGGACACTATCTGCATGGAGTTTGCATGTTCTCCCTGTGCTTGTGTGGGGTTCTGAAGGCTAGCATCGGCCGCCGGGCAAAGAGATGCTGTAGGGGCTATTGACTATAGCCCGTATAGCTCCCGAGGCTGGCCGAGCCGAACACATATGCTTCGGCTCGACTGAGCCGCAGTGAAATCCAAAGCCGGCCGATCCGCCTGCCGAAAAACCTCTCAACTGACAGCTGGGCAGAGCCACCCGTGATGTCACAGCTGGCTCCGCCCAGTTGCAATGACAGATCAGCGTCTCCAGCTGACCTGGGGACGCTGAACTGTCATTAAACAATGACAACTGGGCAGAGCCGGCCATGACATCACGGCCGGCTCCGCCCAGTTGTTATTCATTGGCCGGGACTTGCTAGAATACTCTAGTAAGTCCCAACCAATAGGAAACAGTTGGGCAGAGCTAGCTGTCACGGGTAGCTCCGCCCAATTGTTTCGGGGTTTTTTTTTTCATTGATATTTATTTTTTCAATAATCAAATTTTTTTTTTGTATTTTCTAAATCTTTAGTTATTTTTTTAACATTGATCATTTATTCGCATTTGGAAACCCAACCTGAGAAATGTCATACAGCCATTGCCGGAGTGCATGTGGACAGGAAGTGGCTGCAAAGAGGCTGCATGAGACCAGCAGGGTGGAGGTCTCCTAGGCTCCTCAGCTCCGCTAGTGGTCATAATGGGGTATGTTTTATGCATTTTATAGCTCGTTTTAGTTGTGCATGTTTGGCCAATGAGTGTGAAATAAAGTATAGGCTGCTAGGGGGTGAGGGCTTGTTGTCATGTGTTATAAATGCATGTTTTCATGCGCTCCCATTAAAGTCTATGGGGCTAAAAACGCACTTTATTTGTAGCAGGTGACGTCCCGTGAAACGCTTCACAGCCAGGCGAGGCGAATCTCGGCACTAATAGACTCAAATAACAGCCGAGCTCCCTCAGCCGCCACTGCGGCATCTTACCAACCCGAGCGGCCGTCTCCTCCGCAGTCTTGTCACATAACTGGGGAATTTTAATTTAACGCCATATCTGCTTTGTGCTCACAACCCGTCTGCTTCACGGCTGAAAAATGAAACGGTGTCACCGTAGGCAGGGAGCCGTTACCGAGCATCTGGAATCCTATTAATACTGTCACAGGCGCCCCAGGATTCCTAATCGGCACCCCGGCCAGGGGAGGGAACTGTGCCAGGGAGCTGTCAGCTGTGACACCGGAGTGTCAGGGGCTAAAATAACCTTTCCTGGAGATGATTGGAGCCATGATAGG